>NW_018224036.1:0-209 GCF_001263595.1 Phalaenopsis equestris
TTCTGCTTCAGTCTTTGAGGAAACGGAGGTAATGAGTTTTCTATAGGAACCTGTGTTTGTTCATTTTCCTACTGATCATTTTCCATTTCTTCCTTCTCTTCATCAACTTCAGTTTTTCTTTGGATCCTTGTTTCAATTTATTTTCAACTTCGTAATTGAATAACTTTAATTTTATTTTTATTTTGATCTTTCGGATTAACTTCCACAGT
>NW_018224037.1:0-948 GCF_001263595.1 Phalaenopsis equestris
TTTAAAAAGTTATGAATCAGAAGTATTGAACTAATGATGAGAAAATTGAAATTATTAGATCAATTTTTTGAAAAGTTATGAATCAGAAGTATCGAACTGATTTGATAAGAAAATTGAGATTATCAGATTAATTTTTGAAAATTTATGAATCAGAAGTATCGAACTGATTCGATGAGAAAATTGAAATTATTGGATCAATTTTTGAAAGTAGTAAATCAGAGTTATCGGACTAATTTAAAATATCACGTGTTTCAGAAAGCGTAATGTGTAGAAATTTATGTTATTTTGAAAAAGATTTGCAAGATTTATTTGCAAATATCATATAGAGTTTGTGACTCCATAGGGATATCACGGAAAACAAAATTGTATAAAATGTGTGATTTTGTGGGGATGTAGATCGAACGAGGTCATACTGCACAAACAAGGAATCTCAAAATTGAAAAAACTTATTCGGCAAATTTAATTTGTCTGTTGTAAAATTCTATTATTGATTTATACAGTTATTTTTAGAATATATCATGTATATACCTCAAAGATGAAAAGTACATTATGTTATTCACATAACTAGCACATTAATGAGTACATAATATAAAGTACAAAACAAGCTGTCTTCATCTTCTGCAGCCCTGCCAATAGAAGATCTTCTCGCAAACTGTGTTATGAGTTACTAAACAAGCTGACCTTCTAACTTGTTGTTCTGGGATAGCCTAGTGGTGCAACGAGTTTATAACTCATATGGTTGCAACTCTTCAAGTTCCAGATCTGGCTGAAATCCGTATGGAGTTTTGTCATCACTCATCCTTCTGAAAGTTATCGACACTCGACGGTGTCGGACTCCCGGAATGCAATGTTTCACCATATCGGCTCTGTTTCCTTTCAGAATTAGAACGGACCCTCTTGGTAACGAAATTTCAATAGATCCCCGGAATTCACCTGGACCGATTATCT
>NW_018224037.1:1525-3284 GCF_001263595.1 Phalaenopsis equestris
GGTTGCCATGTTAATGGTGGTATTATTTCCACCGGATTATACGCCTCAATTTGAGTTGGCGCATGAAAAATGTCCCATGGATGATGTTGAACTGTGTTTGTATCATCGATCGGCAAATCATCATATCTTATCAATTCATTGGCTGATGAGTAATCATCATAATTACCATATTATCCCAGATGTAAGACATTACAACTTGGGCATTCTACAAAGGCTCCACTAGAATGTCCTTGTTCAAGTGTTGCAGAATGGCAAGTGGAACAAACCGAACTGAAATTGGAGTGAATCCATGCTGGTGATGGTTTTGGACGCTATACTGATTGAACTTCATCCTCTGTCAACGGCAGACTGTCAGAAGACTCCTTCATGTTGACATTATACATGTATCCTTCTGGGATCACAAATAACTTTTCTTTTTCTTTTTTTGCTTTGGCAAGAGCTCTTTGTTTTTTCGGCCAGCATTTCTTCGCTGAGTCCTACGCAATGAGGCGAAAGGTGTTTTCTGATCATCGGCAACTATCAAATTTCCTGCCGAAGTAGCTAACATGGAAGGCCAACGGCAACTTGTCCCTTCCATTGGATCTTGTTCTTCAATGATTTCTTTCCTTTTTGAGGAAGAGAGAATCATCCTAGTGCTGAATTTGAATGAGGGCAATCCCTCTTTTTCTTGTTCTCCAATAGCATCCATTAGTGGATTTTCATATTCTATGTTAATATCGTCAAATTTCATATCGAAGTTGATTATTCCGCCTTGCGGTACATCTTCTTTGTTTAATGCGAGGTTTAAACCGTCTTTGAAAGCAAAGATCAGCCGCGATCCTGACATCTCCTCCTTAAATTGACAGGGAGACATCAGTGAACGTGAATTGTTTATGAACCAGAACAAAACATAGTTCAATTAACGTATATTTTATCTTGTTAGTATATATGTAGAAAAGAACGAATGTATTATGCGATACTAAGAATTTTCATTAATTTTTTATATTGATTAAAAAAAAATTATCTGGTCATAGACTTTTCAGGCCATATAAATAACCCCAGAATTATCAGAAGTTCACAAAAATTTTCATATGTACGCGACAAACTAACAACAGCAAGCGTTGTCAAGTCGTGTGGTAGTCCTTTAGGTATCGTCCATTTATTGGAAGCATAGGCCTTTCTCCTCGAGAATTGATGAGTTGGTAAGCTCCTCCGGCGTAGACCTTCTCAATGACAAATGGTCCCTCCCAAGTTGGCTTAAATTTTCCACCTATCTTGCGACGTGCAAGAATAGATCTTTTGAGAACAAGGACCAGGTCACCAATTTTAATTTTCCTTGGGGGGACCAGTTTGTCATGAGCTCGTACCATCTTTGCTTGGTATAACTCCAGAAGTTGTTGTGCTTGTAGGCGCTTTCCTTCAAGACTTTCAAGTTCTTCAAGTCTGAGCTTTGCATTTTCTTCGGTTGTAAGTTAGTTTGCAATGGCGACTCTGAGAGACGGCTTCTGTATTTCTAATGATAGTACGGCCTCTGATCTGTACACGAGCATGTAAGGTGTACATTGAGTGGGAGTTCTGAACGTCGTTCGATAGGCCCACAGAGCTTCTAGCAGAGCTTCTAGCACAGAGCTTCTAGCAGTTTATTGTGCCAGTCTCATTTATTTTCATTGAGTATTTTTCTTAAAATTTGTACAAGTGTTTTCTTGAATGCTTCAGTTAACCCATTTGCTTTCGGATAATAAATTGTGGAGTATCTCCAGTCTATCCCATGTTTTCTGAC
>NW_018224037.1:3341-3771 GCF_001263595.1 Phalaenopsis equestris
TGTCCCGTTATCAGAGATAATTCTTCGTGGTACACCAAAACGGTTTGGTCTTTGAACTTTGAAGAACTGTAGAACATGCTGAGCTGTAACCTCTCGTAGTGGAACTGCCTCTGCCCATTTAGAGAAGTAGTCTGTCGCTACAAATATGAATCTATGTCCTTTGGAAGAAGGAGGATCTATTGGACCCACTATGTCCGTACCCCAACACACGAATGGCCACGAGACAATAGTTGGGTGTAGCACATTCGGTAGTTGGTGTAAGACCACTTCGTGTATCTGACACTGATGATAGTTTCTCGTTGTATCCATGCAGTCAGACATTATTTTTGGCCAATAATATCCGAGTCTTTTAATTTTCATTTTCATCTTTGGTCCCGACTGGTGAGCACCACACAATCCGACATGTATTTCTTTGATAATATCCTGTGCC
>NW_018224037.1:10340-10893 GCF_001263595.1 Phalaenopsis equestris
TTCTTTGTTGCTCTTCTTTGTTTGCTGATGTTACTTCTCTTCTTTCTTCTGTAATGTGTACAACTTCTGGTCGATTGACATCTGGAGATGCTGACTGCGGTATTTGTGACTGACCTTGGATTACAGCCATAGCAGTCACAGCGAAGGTCATTTCTTCTATCTTTTTCTCCAATGAACTGACAAGTTCATCTTTTTGGAGAAGGGCTCTTTGCATTTCTTCAACGACATTTTCATCTCGTGAGGATGCAGAAGTTCTTGTTTCAACAACATGGATATTCATGAAGTCTTCTTCAAGATAGTCACTGTAATCAAAGTTTTCATCTTCTTTAATTAGGGAGACTCCATGTTCTCGAGCTAACTCATAGATTTCATCTCGAAGTTTTTTGACTTTTTCTTCAATTCGTGATATATCTCTTGATTTTGGAGAATCTTGTGGGATTTCCTTCTCAATTTCAGTGGCAATAATTGTAATAATATCAGATACTTTAGATTCTAATTTTATTTCTTGATCAGGTTTATCAGACTGTATCGGTGATACAACCTTGGGTATCCA
>NW_018224037.1:10938-11617 GCF_001263595.1 Phalaenopsis equestris
TAGCAGAATTATCAACATGTTGAGAAGAAGTATGTTCCTCTTTGTGTATACCATATACAGTGTTAGATAAATATTTTTGAGAGATTCTTGGACCCAATCTTGATTTTATGGGTCGATGTTCTGTAGTATCAAATCTATTTCCCAAACGGGACCAAACAGAAACATGAGCAGATGTATTTTGTTTGGATTTAATATCCCTCAAAATTTCTTCTTTCATTCGAGGGGATATTGTGTGTCCCATTCGTCTGAGTAACTCATGGACTGAACAACCTTCTTTGGCAGCCAATTGTTGAAAAGCTGTATTGACTTGAGAGATGGGATGGAATTTCTTACTTCCTCTACTCTCTTCACGAGAGATTGGCAGAGTAGCAGCAATCTTTTAGACATTTTCGTGTCCATCGGTATTCATAAGAGGATAGAATTTGCCTTCTCTCAGCATTGGATAGATTTTTGGTAATTTTTCTTCCTTCTGATAAGGTTCCTCTTCAATAGGTATTTTCTCAGGGATCTGAATTTTAGTTGCTTTTCGGGCTTTCCTGTTGCGGTTTCTTTTCTAAAACCAGATCAACGGTATAGTCTTCGAACTTGATCCGATTTTGAAAGTTGAAGGTAAGGCAGCTAACCTTTCAGTTGAATTTTCTATAATCACGATTTCTTTTCCCTTAGTGGCGGGGACAAC
>NW_018224038.1:0-213 GCF_001263595.1 Phalaenopsis equestris
GATTTTAAAGGTTAATTAAACCTCATTTAGGTAAGTTTTAACTAATTAATTAGACATAATATGGGTTCAGTCTAATTGGGTTTAAGGGTTAATTAAACCTAATTTAGGTAAGGTTTAATTGATTAATTAGACTTAATTTGTGGTTAAGTCTAATTTGGTTAACGTTTATTAAACCTAATTTAAGTAAGGTTTAATTGATTAATTAGACTTAAT
>NW_018224038.1:315-874 GCF_001263595.1 Phalaenopsis equestris
ATTTTGTATTAAAACTAATTTAATTAAGGTTTAATGGGTTAATTAAGTCTAATGATGTCTTTTAGAACTAATTTAAGTTTGATTTTGTATTAAAACTAATTTAATTAAGGTTTAATGGGTTAATTAAGTCTAATGATTTCTTTTAGACCTAATTAAAGTTTGATTTTGTATTAAACCTAATTTAATTAAAGTTTAAAGTGTTAATTAAGTCTAATGATGTCTTTTAGAACTAATTAAAGTTTGATTTTATATTAAACCTAATTTGATTAAGGTTTAATGGGTTAATTAAGTCTAATGATGTCTTTTAGACCTAATTAAATTTTGATTTGAGTCTATTTTGAGTTAGACTCAATATTGACTCAGTCCCTTTTGAAATGCACTAAGTATTGTGAGAGGAGGATTCTTAGGGTTTAAAATATTAATTTAAAATTAATAAATTTTATCTTTAATATAAAAATGTCATTTTAAAATGTCATTTTAATTTGTTTAATGGTTTCAGAATTATCAATTTAAGGTTGTTGTCCGTCACCTTAAATTTTCTAACCATTTTTTATTTTCT
>NW_018224039.1:0-449 GCF_001263595.1 Phalaenopsis equestris
CAAAAGACATGATATCATCATAATAGAGCCGACCCAAAGATCACATAGCTCGAGAAACATGACTAAAAAGCCAAAAGTGTCAGAAGACAAAATGTTCTCGTAACGAATCTGACTCTGAGGTCATATGGCTCGAGAAACGTGACCATTAAGCCAAAGAGTGTCCAAAGATAGGACACACTCATACTGAGCAAACTACAATGTAGTCGAGCTCAAATGACATCAAACATATAACTATATAAATCTGAAGACGCTCTCATAAAGGAACCAGCCGAAACGGGCATATGATTCGAGAGGCTTCAAAGCCAAATGGCTACAAAACCCGACGTGCCTCAAAATGAGGTCTTATCATCAAGGGTCGGCCAAGTGAATACAATAGTTCCATTGATCAGAACATCAAATGATCACGGAGGTATATACCCCGATCGAAATAGTCTAGGAGGTATGTATGT
>NW_018224039.1:693-1846 GCF_001263595.1 Phalaenopsis equestris
TATATGACTATATGACCAAGATGGTCTAACCATAAGAGTGCTTCCACAAGCACTAATGAGACGTCTCTCGCCAGAGATTCTCCCATTTAATAAGCTAATGTTCATTATCAAAATGACATCCACTCAACCTAGTTTACATAAATATGGTTCACAATTTTAATTTCAAATGTATATCTATCGGGATAGATAAAACAACCAAACCAGTCGAAACCACCAAATTGGGTTATATATAAGAAAGGTCTAACCACAAGAGTACTTCTAGTCAGCACTTGCGAAGCAAATTTCGCTAGGGATCCATGGATCAGCCGTCAGACTAATACAACATGGTACTCGACATGGTGGACAAAACCAACCAGATCAATCGAGAATATCAACGGGGTTACAGGACCTAGCACGGTCTAACCCCAAGGGCGCTCAAAGTGAGCTAGCGAGGCAAATCTCGTTGGGCGACTCTCCCATCACTTAGCAAAGTAGTTTTGTTGGGGAGACATCAAATATCCCGGTGGGGACATGGACCAGCTGAGCTACTGATACAACATGTCAATCGGTGGGGTGGACCAAACCAACCAAATCAACCGAAAATCATCGAGGTGGACTTACAAGTCCAAATGTTGGTTGCTTTAAGCAAGCATTAGCGAAGTATCGCTAAAAGGTCCTTAGAATTAGCGAAATAGCTATAGCAAGGGAGAGCTCGACCAATATTTCCAACAAGAACTTACTAAGACAATTCTCGTCGGAAAAAATATAGGGGCAAACGTCAGACATCAAAAGTAGCTCTGACGAAGGACATGGATCGGACAGATAATAAACAAATTCTAGAACCGATACGACATGTCGCTCTGACAAGACAATGAAAATTGACCATTTGAGGATTATCAAAGAGGGTGGATGAATAGACCATACCAACCCCATATATGATACTGCTACCAGAGGTTTGGTAGAATGAATTCCGTTGGGGAATTGCTGCAATATCTAAGAATGGTTGGTCAAAACATAACTTTCCAACCACAAGGGTATGTAGCTCTCAAGCTGACCCAAAAATATCCCTCAAAGGGGAAAGCACCACACTCATTTGAAGTGAGTGGGAAACTCTAATTCGGACCCACACGGGGTGCTCAAACGAATAGAGGTGGCGAGGAATGGAGCATAGCTT
>NW_018224039.1:2170-8022 GCF_001263595.1 Phalaenopsis equestris
GACATGCTCGAAGCGAGGGACCGAAAAGAGAGGATAAGAGAAGTACTTGGCTTCTCTTACACTGATTACTGGTTGCGCCAGGTATAAGCCGCCCGTAGGACTTCCACTTTGCCTGTTTAACAATTCAGAAATCAGTTTTAAGAGATGCTCAAGACCTCTCTTATGTGCAATGAAGTACAAAAAGGTGGGTGTACGATATGTCGTATAACATGTCCACAAAGAAGGCTAATCGACTTCCAAAGGAAGGACTACCGGGACCCTAGGGTCAACTCATGAAAAGTAAAAAGTGGTGGGTATTATGTTAGCCCGAAAAGCAAGTCAACTTCCAAAGGAAGGACTGTCGGATCCATAGGGTTGACACATAAAGTGTAGAAGAATGTGGGCGTACTCTATGTTGTACAACATTCCCACGGAGCTACTGAGAGCCTTTCATGTTATTTATTTTTTTTATTGGCATATATATTTTTATATCTGGCTTAAGCCGTTATCAGAAATGATCTGGTGTGACAAATCAAATTGAATTATTAAAGAGGGTGGATGATTAGAACATACCAACCCTATATATGGTACCGCTACCAGAGATTTGGTAGAATAAATTCCGCTGAGGAAAATACTACAGCATCCAAGAATGGTTGATCAAAAAGTAACATTCCAACCATAAGGGTATGTAGCTCTCAGGCTGACACAGAAAACATCCCTCAAAGGGGAAAACACCACACTCACTTGAAGTGAGTGGGAAACTCTAATTTGGACCCATACGGGGTGCTCAATCGAATAAGGGTGTCAAGGAAAGAGGCACAACTTTCCCGCACAAAAGAGGTATCAATCGAACTTGACCTCGATCGGTTGAGACACGTAAGAAGGGTTGGTGTCTAGCCATAAGGCACAAACTAAAACATATCCCATAAGAGGGAATACATCGCACTCATCTAAAGTGAGCAAAACGAGCATATCCGTAGAAAGGTGCTCAGTTCGGACCCTATGCAGAATGGGTAACCGAATAAGAATACTAGGAAAGGGCATGACTTTCCTGCAATAAGGCAAATATCAATCGAAATTGACTTCCGTCAATTGGAGATATTGCAAAAGGTTAGCTAGGCATCATTTGCTAATCATGGAATGCTTAGTTATAAAGTTAAGCTTTGATCTTCTAAAAAGAGGGCATCTTCCAATCTCATTTATGGTGAGTGGAACAAATGTATCTACCACGCTCATTTATGATGGGTGGGACACGATCATTCGGACACGCTTGAAGCGAGGGACCGAAAAGAGAGGATAAGAGAAGTACTTGGCTTCTCTTACACTGATTACTGGTTGCGCCAGGTATAAGCCGCCCGTAGGACTTCCACTTTGCCTGTTTAACAATTCAGAAATCAGTTTTAAGAGATGCTCAAGACCTCTCTTATGTGCAATGAAGTACAAAAAGGTGGGTGTACGATATGTCGTATAACATGTCCACAAAGAAGGCTAGTCAACTTCCAAAGGAAGGACTACCGGGACCCTAGGGTCAACTCATGAAAAGTAAAAAGTGGTGGGTATTATGTTAGCCCGAAAAGCAAGTCAACTTCCAAAGGAAGGACTGTCGGATCCATAGGGTTGACACATAAAGTGTAGAAGAATGTGGGCGTACTCTATGTTGTACAACATTCCCACGGAGCTACTGAGAGCCTTTCATGTTATTTATTTTTTTTATTGGCATATATATTTTTTATCTCCTACATAAGCCGTTATCAAGAATGATCTTATGTAACATACCGAATCGAACTGGTATGAGGAGCTTTCTTGTAGGCATCTCATATTCACGACCATCTATACCATGCAAAATATAATGTTTGCAAAATTTAGGTCTAGGTGGGATTTTCCTTAAGTACTTTTCCCTAGCCCCTTTCCTTTAATGATTCTCACCCTTAGCCTAATAGGCCTCGTCATTCGTATCCAGGTGTCAAGAAAATATTTTCATTTTGGAGATGTCTTTAAATCAATTACTAATTTATCAGTCATCCCAATGTCACTTAACAATTCTCTGAACCTCAATATTCTAAGGATCTTATCAGGAGAATTTTGAAATCAAAAAGTTCTTTATATTGAAACTTTTGATTTTCCGCTCACCTCAAGCTTCTTCTCAGGAGTGTTGGCCAAATTTCACTTTTTAAGGCCTTTTTGCACTTTTTTTTTTCTTTTCCCTGAGAATTACTATATCTGGTAGAGCTTCTTTTGTAATAAAGTAGTTTGTTTTGACTCAAAATTCTCTCGAATAAGATTCTTAAAATTTCATGATCCATTACTTGTTAAGCTTCCATCAGTCTAGCGGAATGGAGTAAGAGATCTAAATAGTCTCTGAAACTACTAACATCTCAATGACACCCATCTAGTCATTCTGAGGTATTCTCAGGACTTAGGTGGAAGTTCATTAAAGGAAGGGATTCAGTCATCGTGACTTAATTTGAATCCACCAAACCGTGAGGATTTGCAAATCCTAAGAAGGTGCATACATGGTCTGGTCCAAGTTTATCCTCAGGATCTATCCTAGATTCAACCTCAAGAATCATCAAAGGAGAACCCAAGACAAGATCAACTAAGGGGCGTGATTCCTTTTTGGAACCATCTCAATGACCTCCAAAAATTGGAGTCGAAGCATCAAGTGATGCAGGGGTATGTCGGTCAGATAAGTAGAGAGGTCTAACCGGCAATGTCGGATATCGAGGTACCCCGACGAGTCATGGACTGATTGTAGAGATAAAATGCTCTGATCAGTTCAACATGACTATCAAAAAGGTGATAAAAATCAACCAATTCAAACAAAATATCCACAAAGTTGGATATAGGAGATGGATCAATCAAGCAATGATGCTTTCTCACCAAGAACATACTAGAAAGTCAACAAAGTTCTTAAAAAAAAAGGGTGAGGCACCATATCCTAGTCAGGTTCAGGGCAGACTGACTAGATCAAATGCTAAACAAATAGAGTTGTCTTAGCAACAAAATGCTCTTATCAAGAGCCTAGCCAAAAGGTCTCTTACAAAGAGCTTAGCCAAAAGGCAAACATAGCTCTAATCAAATGAGACACTCTCAAACAGCCTGGGGGATATGTATCCTAGCTAAAACACGGATCGATCAAGAATAAAACAGTGGTCTAGTCGATACAACATATCATCAACAAGAGATTTTAGGGTGCCCCCCAATTAGAGTATATAACATCCATACTAGCCTTGCATAATAGGTGAAAAGAGGTAGGATAAAACACTCTTCAAAGTAAAGGCAAGTAAACCCCTCACCATCAAATGTAGAAAGTCATTCTACATGTAGTGTCGGGATATAAAGAGGCGTGGTGACAAGAATTTGCCTAACCCACTAAGTGTTCGCCGAAATAGAGCAATCAAATTATGTCCTCAAATAAGGTGAGAATCGGCGGGGTGCACCCCGGACCTCCCTTTATCAAAATAGAACAAATTCATCTTTATCGATGAAAAGAAAGCCACAAAATTTTCCTTATAGCTCATGAAAAGAATAGACACATCAAATGTGGGCAAAAGTCACTCCAACAGGATCATAGTAATACCTGACACAACATCTGGTACGGTGACACTAAGTACCACACCAAGGGTCCCATGCAACACCTTGGCAGTTCTCATGGACTGCAGAAGAGATATCAAATATCCCGGCCTCGTAACGGACTGACAGGCAAACTTCGGTCTACTACAATGAGGGCCTATAGGACAAGATGAATAAAGAAGTTTGCTCAGACATCTAGAGGATCCAGGTAAGGAACTTCTTTCAAGGAAGAGGACCGAGTCCTCGTAGAGGGGAAATTGCTCCAATAATCTTCTTGGCAAGGAGATCTATAATGGAGTCATCAATATGGACCACAAATTAGAGCAATCTAGATCCTAAGGAGGGAGAGCCCTCACAACTATCATGGTTGGGGTATAATCCACACAACCAGATAAGACAACAGAGTGATTCTCAGCCAGGGAGTGTCAAATTTCCCATCAACTAGAACCATAACAGGTAAATAGACCTGTGGCTAAGTCAGCTGCAGTAATTGTAGCAATATGTTCCTATTCCTCTAGACGCCCTTGCCCAATGTAGGGACAAACGAGACCTCAGAGAAAACCCAGAATAACGGGGCTGGGACGGTCGTCAAACCAGCGAAAACATTTCCTCTTAAAGAGGATGTTGCTCCTACAATCTTCTAATTCAGAGAACTCATTGTAGCAGCAACAACACAATGTGAGAATAACCTGCATTCTGAGGAAGAAACAATCCTCACACAATCCTGGCTAGAACATAGTCTGCATTGCCAGACATAGAAGAAAAATGATTCTCAGCTAACGGGATTTGAGCATCATCCCGTACCAGAACCGAAAGGAATCATGGCGGGGACATGGTCCACACTGCCAGAGGACAAAAGAGTGATTCTCAGCCGACAAGACATAAGCATGATCCTGGGCCGGAACCAAAGAGAGTCTAGCGGTGACATACCACACCGCTAAAGGACACTACCATAAAAAGGTAACTCTAGCTCACTTAGATAGTGCTACATCCGTGGGATGAAAATCCTCAAAACACGGAAGGACTATAAAAGAGGCAAGGAAACGAGAAAGAGTGTTGTAGCGCATCGTCATCTGGAACCAGCCTCTTCCTTGAGGGAAAAGTAGCACCGATACGAGCTACTATAACGAAAAGAGTGTCACATGCACAACTACTCCTTTTCAAAGGAGGGCACGCAACAAGCATCCGGTGGGGATGTAATCCACACAACCTGGGACAGTAGCAAAACGACTCACAATTCAGGGGCCAAAAGACACCTCCTAAACTGGAATCGGGACAGGTATAGAAACCTGAAGCAAAATATGCTGCTAAATTTGCAACAATCTATTCCTAGTCCTCCTTGTCTTCTTGCCTAATTAGAGGACATGTGGAACCTCAGGGGAATAGGAACAGAAATAGAGAACCGGGATTGAAGTCAGACCGGCGACAGTAGTGACAAACCTACTGCTAGTAAAATACTCACTTACCTATGGCAGGGAGATCAGTGAAAACACAAAGGTACGAGTCTGGAAAAGACCGTCAGATGCTACAGTGCGTCACTATCGAGAACTACTCCATTTTTGCAAAAGAAGCAGGCGCAGCACGAGCCACTGCAGCAAAAACAGCTCGATGTGCACGACTCCCCTTTTAAGGGGGAGGGCACAAAGAAAATGTCTCAGAGGGCGTAAGAATAACTCAATATGCACGTCTCCCTACTTAATGGGGAGGGCATAGAGCCAAACGCCTAAAAGGGCGTAGGATCGCGTAAGGTAATCCCACATGGGTGCTCGAAGGAACTGAAGGTTATGACACCCTCAGGAGCACAGAAAGCGCTTTGGGAGAAGGGAAAGGGTTCCCCCGGTGGTAGCGATCATATCCATCTTCCTGCTCTTCCGCGTAGCGGGGCAAAAAGGGACATGATCGAAACAGGAAAATGTTATGAAATCAATCAAAAAAATACAATGACATCGATGCGTACGATAATGCAGCAATCGAACTGTCAAGGGTGAGAAAGGGACAGAATGCATCGAGTTGCTACCCCTAGCAACTGACACATGGACTGAAAATCAAGGTCTCACAAAAGGCTCGGCTCAACTATGACTCGAAGGGCTCAACTGTGACTCAAAGGAAGAGAACCAGGTCACGATAATTTGAGCGAAACTCCTAGTATGGAGAGAGGCTATAACCCAAAAAAAACGAAACTCCAAGTATGGAGAGAGAGACTCATCCCCAGCGGAGTCGCCAGATTTGTTTCCGTTCATTTTTTTTCTTTTTTTTAATTTTTAAAAGGAGTCGCCAGTTTATCGATCGTCGTATACTTC
>NW_018224040.1:0-6964 GCF_001263595.1 Phalaenopsis equestris
TTTCTTTAGTTTATTTGATCGAGCCTCACTCTTAACTCTTGTGTTCATCATTCGGGATAGATATAGGATTTTAGGTAAAATGCTCTTTCATCTAAACTATGAAAATTATGGGGTCAGTTTGACTTTATCTTTTTCAAAACTAAAATTTTAAAAAAAAATGTCCTTCTGAAGCGGGCAACGGGATTTCAATTCCGATGACCGACAGCTTCTTACGGGCAAACCCCACACCAAAAATAGTGCCGATAAACCTAACAATTAATTTTCCATATGCTGAAGCCTTAGACCAAATGTCAAGCTATGTAAAGTTTATGATGGATATTCTCAACAGGAAAAGGAAGTTTGAAGAAAATGAGACGATTGCACTTCGATTGCACTTAGTGAATTGCACTTAGTGAGGAGTACAGTGCTATAATTCAGAAGAAGCTTCTTGAAAAGCTTAAGGATCCTGATAGCTCTATAATTCCATGTGCAATAGAAGACAGATTTTATGGGAAAGCTTTATGTGATTTAGGTGCAAGCATTAAACTTATGCCATTATCAATATTTAAAAGATTGGGATTAGGAGAGATATCCCCTACTACGGTAACTCTGCAGTTAGGGTATCATTCAATAACGTACCCTTAAGGAGTTATAGAAGATGTCCTAGTGAAAGTGGATCAATTTATCTTTCTTGTTGATTTCATTGTGCTAAATATGGAGGAAGATATAAAGATACCTATCATTTTTGGGAGACCTTTCCTAGCCACGGGAAGAGCAATGATAGATATACAAAAAGCAAAGTTAACAATGTGCATAAATGATCAAACTATTACTTTTAACATTTCAAGATCAATGAAATATCCTGCAAAAGGTAAAGATGTTGAATGCTATAGAATGAATGTTATAAGATAAATGTTATTGTTATAGAATGGATGTTATAAGATATCTGAGTTAATGTCATTTAAAAACTAATTATGAAAAAAAAATCTAAATTACAAGATTTGGAAAAGAACTCCATGTTAAAATTCATGCTCCGATTAGAAACTACTTTGTACCAAATAGGAGCAATTTTAATTTTCTACCCTTAGTCAAGTGTTATAGAGAATCGTTGGCTAATCTTAGGTTTTGTCTCTAAATTCATGATTAGGCTGGGAGGATACTGGCTCTCACTCCAAAGCACCCACTTCCTTTCCCCTAAAGGCTAACTCTCGCTTTAGTTTTTAAACACTAAAATCATATTGTGTATTTTAGTCTGTCACCCTAGAATCTCAAATTCTTCACCCACTAATATATATTCTCTATTTATTTGCACCCAATTCCATGAATGAAACACTCTTGCGTGGAATCGAATGTGATTCTCACTTTGTTGTAAAACTCATACTCAATTTCTTGAATAGTATGTTTCACAACAGGTGTTAACATTTAAATTAGCCAAATTGAAAAGTAAATTAAGAACGGAGTGAAAAATCATCACAATTTATTTTATATTTTAAAATTAGCACATCTAAATTATCTCTTCATTTTACCAAATCTCAGAGTATGGCAAAAGATAAAGAAAACTACTTAGAAATCATGAGGAAAATACGATAAAATACAAATTTCATAAATAAAAGAAATTTTACACAACAATAATGAACAAACTACCTATTTTTAACTCTTCCTCAAATTAAATCCCTTGTAGCCTCTCTTGGACTCTTTCTTTCTTTACAAGACACTTGATTATCTCTTCAAAAATGTGGGTAAAAAGAAATCTCTCACTTCTCTCCCTCTCTAACAACTCTTAGGAGAAATCACACTTAGACTCACCACACTAAACAATACACATAATGGAATACTCTAGAAAACTCAATGACACACTAAACCCCTTTTTCTGTTCAACTTTCGCTCTAAATAACTCATAATGTTGGTTTTCCAATAGGTGTATCCAATAACTCTTCAAAAAGCATCAAAATTCTTCGAATCTACTAGAAATTTGCCCAGCACAAACATTAGCACCGTCGACGCCCATGATGGCGTCGTCAGTGCCCATGGTCTCATTTATTTCTTGTGTTCTCTGTCAAATGGCACTGTTGGCACCTAGTCTAGTGCCATCGGTACTCCTGCTATTTTGGACTCCTCCTTCATGTTGGCACCGTCAACGCTGAGTTAATCTTCCAAAATGCCATTTTGACTCTAAATTCCATCTATTTTGCTTCCTTTTTACTAAAGTGCTAAAAATAATCAACCTGCAATAAAACATGAAATATACCTTCCTTTAAAGTGCAATATCACCAAAAATGAGTATAAAATATAGGTCTTAAAATCCATATATTTTTGATGCATCAAAATCCCCCACACTTAAATGTTACTTGTCCTCAAGTAACTTCTCCAGTAACTCTTTTACTACATAAAATATGACTTATTGTAAAGAATATAACTTCTAGATTTCCATATTTTGGTCTACTATATATCATAGCATAACTTAAGAAAAATTTAAAAATAACTCAAGCTATTACTAGAGGTATAAGAATATATAACAGTCAAGTCTACGATTTCTGATTTTATATTATTTTCAAGGAAAATTTGAAATTGTCATATTAAACCCAATTAGAATATCCATATGAAAAAGAACTTCATGAAAAATTTATTAGTAAATATGTTAATACTTAAATACAAGTTTAGAGAATGTATCCAAGCCTTTTTCCTTAAGTTGATTTAAGTGAAGCCAATTTTTAATTAGGCATCTCCTCAAGCTTTTCGTCACATATTTTTCTTTTCTTTACTTTTTCTTTTTATTTTCTTTTGCTTTTAGCTTTTCTTTTTCTTTTCTTTCAGGATCATTTTCAATCATATTTTTTTTTTATTCTTTTTTTCCTTTTCATGTGAGGATTACTATATTTGAATAGCCTTTAAAGATTTTGAACTTCACTATCCTCTTCTTAAAGTTAAAAACTTTTGACATTCCTTCACTTTTTAAATTCATATTAGCTTTGAATATTTTTTTATAAAGTTTCATTCTTTCTTCTTACATGAAACTCTAAGATTCTTAATACTTCAAAAAATACAATTTCATTTTCTTTAAATAGAAAAATCATAGTCTTATCCTTTCGTCTAAATATCTTTAACTTTAGAATTGACAATTAAATTTCATTATTGAAAACTTTTACTTAAGTCTACTATATATTTAAGAACACAAATATAGTTATCCAAAGTTAGGCTCTACCACCACAGGTTGTGTTAAATTAAAAATTTTAAAATATAGCTCATTGACGACAAATAAAATTAAGTTTCTTTCTTAAAAAGTGAATTTCCCCCCCTCCCCCCTCCAAATTAAATTTTTAATAGATTAAGCGTGAAAAACTGGAATGACAGGGTGAAGGAAAATAGTTAATACATAAATAAAAAACTTACCTGTTGAAGGTTCTGATTTGAAACTTAACTCTGAAATATTGCTGGTGCTAATATGAAAAACTACAAGACTTAAAACTTTAAATAGTATATAATATATATATATATAAATATTTGTTGGGAAATAGTTAACTAAAAACAATACAACAAAGAACTAAAATTAAATAATAGTACTAAAATAATTTCAATTAAACAACATCTCCATAGATTATAGTTCACAATACAACATTCCATACAAATCAAAGTTTCACATTTACCAACCTAAACAATAACAAGAACAAATTGCAACAAAAAATAAACTAAATAAAAGATCAGAACTATGACTAAGCAGACATCTTCACTCATCCTCTTCTTCTTTTTCTTCTTCTTCTATATCAAAGTTTTGCTGATGATAAGGGGTAAAGATATGGTGAATAGAAAACTATGTTGAGTGGTCACCCTTCATGTATCTTACCATAGCATCATCAGATGCAGCCTCATTTTCAAACTTTTGCTTTGTTAAATTATCATTATGTGCATTCCTAGCCTCCAAAGTTTCAATCCATCACTCCATCCTCAAAATATCTCCTTATTGGATCATCATGTGTTCCATAAGTTTTTAGAGAGTAGGGTGCTAGAAGTAGAAGGAATATCCCTACTCTTACTTCCCGTTCTCCATCCAACATGAGATTCATAGGTTTTAATGTTTTCTGGCCAAATAGGTTTAAGAGGCAAAATCCTTTCCTCATCAATTCTAAAATCAACTCCTTACTACTCACATAATGTGAAAATAAGTGCAGGGTGTGTTAATCCACCAGTCATCTCACTCATAGCAATAGAACAAATGTTCCTATAGATTATAGATCCAACATATAGATTGCCCATTTGTTGGATGTAAAATTTTAGGATAGCTTTATCCATAGTAGCTTCATTATGGTGATTTGTAGGGATCATTATGGCAGATATAAAGTAATGCCAGGGCTTCGATCTTAAATTTAACATAGAAGCATGGAAGTTTACCTTAACGTTATTCTTCACTTTCCAAACTCCTCTTCCATCAGTAAGAAATAAAATAACTTCATCCAAAGCCTCATTTATAGTAGAGAATGTGTTGTATTTACAGAGAAATGCTTCTGACAACAAAAAAAATTGATTAATCCTCCTCATGATGAATTCAACTATTTTACCAGGAACATAGACGTGGTCATCAGAGTTCTCCTTAAAATTGGCTTAGATTTCCATGACTATACCAATAATAGCCTCGACAGTAAAGCAAAATAAATTCTCCCACTACCAAGCAACAATTAATCTCTCTACTTCACCACCCTGATTTTTGAATGCTCGATTTGGAATTATTTTCTTTGTATTTAGTAAATTATTGAAATGAATGCTAGCTTTGTAGTTGATGAATTTTGGTCATCAAATTCCAATTTCCTCTTTTTTTGCTCATCCTTGGTGTCATTTTAATCTTCAAAATAAAGAAGAAAAATTGATAAAATTCAAAAATATTTCAAAAACATCGAAAATCACATTGCGGAACGTTCTTAACTTAAATCCACTAAGTAAGAGTTCTTCACAAAAGGATTTTCTCAAAATCTCCTTAAAAATTTTAAATATTTAGATCTCGGTAATATAGGAGAAATCCTTGGTAGAAATAAAAAAAAATCTTAGTTCAAAGTGTAGCTCTTACTGAGAGAAGATGAAATCCAAACTCCTTTTGTCTTCTAATCCCTTTAAATCTAAATGTTTGCATGCCCTAGGGGTGTAAATCGAAGGTTGAAGGTGACCGAAGGGTTAAAAATGGCGTTTTGCAAAAATTTCAAGGTTTTTGGGGATTTTCAGATCTCGGACCTTGGACCGTCGGTGCCCAAGCTGCCGCCATCGGCGGCAATGCCAAAAAAAATATAAAATTTTCATAATTTTTGCACATCAGTTATTTCAAATTCATTCAACGTCTAACTAATCTTTTTAAACAATAATATTCATCCTTAAATAGTCCACAAATAAATGTTTTTACAAACAACATAAAACCAACTTTTATGTATGAAATTCCAAATTTTTACAAACACAAATTTTTAATCAGACTCACACATACAAAAAACAAATTACATTATAAGTCAGCGTCAAAGTCAAGCCACAATACTAAAATGTTGAAAACTAAACTATACATGCAATTAAAGTTATAGAAGTTTTAAAGCCAAGCAAATCCAACACAATTACGTTAAAAACATAATTAATTTTCAATAATGAAAAGTCCAACATCTTCAATTACTCCTCTTCATCTTTAGTACAGTCTCCTCCTCTAATATCTCACATAGACTGGTAATGTACATACAAATTGTAGAATGGTCGGTACGGGAGTTGATCAGTCAAATTTTCATTGATTCATTCACACTTCTTGAACATCTGCACCAAACTTGCTTCAATCCGTCTCGTTTGATCAAAGTGTTGTATCATCCTCCAATCTAAGGGATCAAAAAAATAAGTAAGATTTCCCATTACATCCATGATAATCTAAAGTTCTCTTTCTATTCTCTTTATTTTCTTCTCCAAAACTTCTGAACTTCCAATTGTGCAAGGCATTAAGGGTGTTGGAACATGTGATGATTGATCCAAGATAATATCTATTGCTTCATTTCCATTCCCAATATAGTTTTCATCAATAGCACCCATGGGCTCCCAAGGTAAGAACACTTTCTCCCAACTTTCATATGGTACTTAAGATTGACTGCAAAGTAAGAAGATCGCAGAAGGATGCACTGGTCCATATATAGGTCCACTCATTATAATACCCTAAATAGGTTTATAAATAATTGATCCCAAGTCAATGGGCTTTCCCATTTGAATGTAATAGTTTAAGATTGCAATTTCTTTTATAACTTTACTTATTTTCATTTTAGGGAGTACTTTTGTAGAGATGAAGAAATGTCATTTTTTAGATATCATAATTAGTAGTGAAGCGGACAAACTAACATATCCCTCATCTTTGATTTTCTAATTATCACTTTCATACGTCAGAAATCAGTATATATCGTACATCAAATCCTTTGTTGGTATAAAGTTTGTAAAATGACAGATCGACACGCTTTCTATCATAAACATATCCTTAATTCGTGGTGGAGTAAATGGTATGCCCTTACCTCTAATAAAGATGATTCCTTGGTTAATTCCATGTTGGTTAGTATAGAATTCTTTTACCACTGGAACAACTACTGCAGCGGTAGTGTAGCATAGAACTTCCTAACGTCTCTGTACTATGATTTTTACAATCTGCTAACTTGGATTACTCAATCCATGATTGACAAAGCCTCTATCCTTGATAATTCTCTTCTTTGTGATGACTTTTTCATATAATTTCTGCTCGTCAAAACTGATGAACTTTCTTCGATTGAAAATCCTATATCTTGAAGTGTTTTTGGAAGTGGAAGCCATGGATTTCAAAATCTGGAAATATATGGTCGTCCAAAAAAGTTTTCATGCCTTCAAAAAGACGTTTAGGTAGTTATTTTGAAGTGAAATCCTGCCAAAGTCTGCCAAATTCTTCTTGAACTGTCAAAACCGCACTAGGCATTGTCGACGTCCCTGATGGCACCGTCGGCGCCATGGCTCTATAAAAGGG
>NW_018224041.1:0-1298 GCF_001263595.1 Phalaenopsis equestris
GCCTTAGCTCCAGACCAAGGCCCAGGGTCAACCCTTAGGTTCAGCAATCATAAGGGTGACTCATCTTGAGTTTCCCCACAGTGACCCCACCTACTAAGTATTTAGAGGTTGAGAGCAATATGTGGAACTCCAAGTTGAGTAAGGAAGAGGGTAGAATTTCTATTGGTGAGGGTTCCAAGTCTAGTTTTCTAGGAATAGTCAAAAGGAAAAGTCCTATGGCTAGACCATAGGCTATTAAAGAGGAGGAACTAAACCTCAACCAAAATTGAGGTCAACATTAACATCAGCCAACAAAGTAGAGCAACCAAGAAAAGATTCTACATCAACAACCATACCTGAAAAAGATTTCAAACAAATGGTTGAACAAGTTTGTGATGCCTTAGCCAAGAAAAGATTCTACATCAACAACCATACCTGAAAAAGATTTCAAACAAATGGTTGAACAAGTTTGTGATGCCTTAGTACAATCCAAAGGAGGTGCATTAATTCTAAAGTCCTACCCAGAGGAATTTGACACCGTTCCCTTTCTTATGGGTTTTGTGCCTCCGAACTTCAGAATATTCGATGGGACCAGAAATCCCAGACAGCATCTAGCACATTTCAGAGGTAATTGTGGTATCACAAGAAGTAATGAAGCCTTGCTTTGCCAACAGTTTGTCACCAGTTTAGCAGGAGTTGCCTTTGACTGGTATGTTGATTTGCCTAATGATTCAGTCAAAACGTTTACAGAATTGGAACAGTTATTTGTAAAAGGATTCGCCAGCGCGGAACATCATGTTTCTATTGGAGAACTCATGATAGAAAAACAAAAATCTGGAGAAAGTCTGGTAGATTATATTTTGAGGTGGAGAAACCTCAGCATGAAATGTGAACAACAACTACAGGAACATCATGCAATTGAGATTCTACTCAGAAGCATGCATGGACCAGTAGCTTTCATGCTCAAGGGACTCACCATCAAAACCTTTGAGAAGCTACCAAAGAAAGCTAGCAGTCTTCAAGAAGATATTAAACATATGGATTCTAGTGAAAAGGCAAAAGTAACCAAGGCCTTTGAAAAGAAATCTGGGACAATTGCAACCGTCGATAAAGGGAAGCATCCAATGAAGATATATGCAGAAAATCCTCGTCCACCTTCATCTCCACAAACTCAGAAACGTATTAGCCAGTCTAGTCAACAACCATTTCAAGGAGAGCCGTCTCAAAGAAGAAATGTATCTTTCACAGAAAGACGGGAGATAATATACTCTTTCAAAAATAAACCTATTTCCAAAATGTTCAAGAGTCTGATGAAAAAT
>NW_018224042.1:0-264 GCF_001263595.1 Phalaenopsis equestris
CAAATGTGTTGAAGAAGTTCTACGCCAATGTAATCTATTATGAAGATGGATTCGTTCAAGTGCGTGGATTTACTGTTGAATTTAATGTCGCCCGCATCAACACCTTTTACGAAGTCCCGGACTCTTATAGCTGCCACTATGAATCCTTTAGTACAATAGAAGGACCCCTGAATGATGTGATCAACTTTCTCACTGATGGGAAAGGAACATGGAAGATAAAGCAGCGAGAACAGGTAAATTTTTCTGCTTCCATGTTGAATGCCA
>NW_018224042.1:558-911 GCF_001263595.1 Phalaenopsis equestris
CATGAGAAATGGAGAACAATGAGTAGGAGTGAAGAACCTTCTACTAGTAGAGATGTCCCCTCTACAAGTTATGACCTTCCACCTTCTAGTTCCCCTACCCTAACTGACTTGATGAATGAGTTGACCTTGCAGTGAAAAAGCATAGAATTAATAAATGAAAAGATTGGAGGTTTAGAATGTCGACATGATTACGATAGTGAGTACCTTCAATGGCATTCAGATTCTGAGATAGCTAATTATGAAGCTCCGGCCCAACTCTATAGAGGTGAGCCTGATGTTACTTTTCCTGAGTGCTCGCGATATACTAAGTATCAGCCCGATCCACCTGCTGATCAAGGAGATGAAGACATAGT
>NW_018224043.1:0-1409 GCF_001263595.1 Phalaenopsis equestris
AACACATTTTACAACTAAAATTGATATCAACAATATAGTTGATCATTTATGATTTCATAATAAACACCTTCGTTAGCTTGTTAACAACATCTATAAAATAATATGATTACTTTATTTCATAAATTTACCGTCTCTTTAAAATGATAAAATTTTCATTTACTAAAAAATTGAGCGATCATCATTTTAAATTTAAAAAAAAACTAAGTATCAAATTCTAATCTCAACTTAAAAAAAAAAAAAGATTAAAAATACATGTTAAGTCACAGTCTTGACATTTCAGCACTTTACATGTCACACTTTTTAAAATTTATAGCTATAGTCCTCAAAAGTGGGACTAAACATTGACAAAAATATTGAACCACACTACCATATAAAACTACATTTGAGGGTGAGTCCACATAATCAAATTGAGCACAAAATTGGATGGAAAATAAGAACTTCAAAAAAATTGCTAGCTAACTTAACCATAACCACTTTGCTACTTCATAGAATAAAAAAATTGCTGGCTATTTATGCATGCGAACATCAGTTCAAAAGAGCAATAGTCCTTTGATTATTAAAGATTATTTAAGAAAATCTCCTTAAAATGTCATGAAAGAAGAGTCATCTTATTTGATCTTTCGAGTCATGTCTATCTGAATAGATGACTTTCTAGACATAAGAATGTAGTGTTTTCAACATTTTCTTATATTTTGGACTAAAGCTCTCTCTCTCTCTCTCTCTCTCTCTCTCTCTTCTCTCTCACACAATATTCACATAAACCCACACAATTTTTATGTATTTACAAATCTAACAACTAAAATTTTATTTTTTTTTATGATTATGGTACTTAAATATTTAATATCATTGTCAAAATATTACTACTATTGGCTCTTTAAATGTGATAATAGGGTGGTGCATTATCAAGTCAAAAATCAAAGATCAAATTTGATTCATTGTTTCAGTTTCAAAATATATTTCGGTTTTTTGTTTTTAAAATCTTAATATCATAAACAAAAAAATTAAAATTTTAAAATTAAATAGAGGATTGATGAAATTAAATTAATATTATACACATAAGATATGTAATTTTTAATATTTTTTCATAAGCAAACTTTTAACAAATGGTTTTTGGATTTTGGTTGTAATTTATTTTAAGGTTTTTAAAAAAATTGCTTTTTTTTTTCTGATTTTCATATCACCACAATGAGCTTTTTTTATTCAATCTATATAGATATTTTCTTAATTATTATAAATACCTTTATTTTCTTAATGAGAGTTTTATTTCAAATAAACTATTTAGGTGACAAAAATAAAATTCAAAATTTAATAAAAATATCCTCAAATTCAATATTTAATTTAAATTAATGTAACTATGTTTATTTTTTAGAAATAATTAATCACTAATATGATTCAAAAGTTTACATGTC
>NW_018224044.1:0-840 GCF_001263595.1 Phalaenopsis equestris
CACGTCAACGACGTCAGCGGATCATATACATTGATATTTCTACTTCTTCCCCTCCTTTCACTCCTTCTGCGACAAAAATTGAATCATATGAAAATTTAAAATTTTTAAAAAATATTTTAGGATGAGAATGATACATGAATGATCAATCAACAATTATATTATCTTCATTTTTTAATTAGATTTTTTTTTTAATTTGTGCTAATTAAATTTTAATATTTTTACATAGTTAAATGATTGGGTGGTAACCAAAGATTCTCTTATTCTTAATGGTATTAAGGCCTATTTATATGGACCCCAAGGCTTAAACACAATTATCCTACATGCCATTATTCTATTATAATCACACATGTTTGACAAACCTAAACATCAATTGCTTCAAATGACAAGAAATGTTCTTTTGTAATCACATGACCTTGAAAGCTACTTCCTTTCCTACATTATCACAAAAAAAACATAATAAAGCAATGTCACACGAAAAAACCCAATGGCGGACCCACTTATAGGCTAAGCCGAGCTATCAATCTAAGGTTTGGGTCTGGTCTGATCTAAACCTAACATGTTTATTAAACAAGTCAAAAATTCTAATCCTAACCCAAATGTCCTTTAACTTGACTTGTGTTTTAAGCCTAAATCCGAACTGAAAGTCATGTCAAAAGAAACATCAATTTTTTAGTTTCATAAGAGGCATCATTTTTTGACATCTATAATTACTTGTGATAAAATGTAATGATTTGAAATAAGAATTTTACAGCAAATTCAAGTCCCATGTACTTAAAAATTATGCTTGATACACCATCAACAAATTTCTATTGTACGACATGAATTTCGAGATATGATATC
>NW_018224044.1:3381-8043 GCF_001263595.1 Phalaenopsis equestris
GTGCCCCTTCCCTGTGAGGAAACTTTTCCTCTGTCATGTTGGGATGTTGACCTTCTAGATAATGTAAGTTCAACTCATTCATTTCGTGCAACTCACTTAGCACCGCCCATGCCTTACTGTCGTTCCTGATGATGCCATTTGTGATGAGCTATGACGCCTAGTCCAAGAAAACTTTCCTCAGGAGAATAAAAATCGCTTCCCCACTCGCCGCATTTCCAAGGATCCTCTCTTTTGGCAAAGGTGGTTCTCCAACAGCCCATCCCAAGCTCCCAAACATCAACGCCTACAAAAGAGCAACTGACCCCTACGAGCATATTGGCCACTAACAAACTATCATGCACATTCAACGTGTGTCTAATGAGGTTTTATGTCAAGTATTTCTGGCCACTCTTAAGGGTCAAGCTCGCACCTGATTCTACACTCTTATGGGGGCAATATTGACACCTTTAATGAGCTTGCTAGGATATTTACGGAGCAATTCATAGCAAATATAAAGATCATCAAAGACTCGTTATATTTCTCAGGAATTCCCAGAATGAGGGGGAACCACTCAAGGAATACTTATGTAGGTTCTATACTTAAGCTCGTTAAATCTCAAATGTGGATTCTGAACTATTAAGGGGGGTATTTCTAAAAGGTCTCTGCCCATGACTTCTCTTCTCATCATCGATGAGGGAGATTGTTCGATCTTACACTAATCTTGTTCATCGTATCGAAGCTCAAATCTCTGTCAATACAGTCATCGGCGCACATAAGAAAAAAAGTGAGCAATTGGGGGGCAAGGACAAGAATAAGGTTAGAGATGTCGATCATATCTCACATTGAAAAAAAATTCAGACTGCAGGGGAATCATGAGCTTATATCTGAAAAAGAACACATGTAATTAAGCACATCACGTGTCAACATCCTAACGACCAACAAGGATGAAGAGGTCGTCAAGTGACTAATGTCATTAAAAATTTCAGATCGTAAAGACCATTTTCAATATTGTTATTTCCACCAATCAAAAGAGCATTCAACAGAAAGATGTTTTTTAATAAATGAAGAAATTGAACCTCTGATACACCAAGGTCGCTTGGTCGCCACTTACATGAATAAGGTGATGGGAATCAGAAGAAAATGTTTGGAGTTATCGAATGAGAAGTACAACTCCAAAGTATCTTACTTCAGTAAAAGATTAGCATATAAACTTCTAATTTTATTCTAGCAAAAATTTTCATGTTACTTTAAAAATTGTTATTCAATAAATTTTGTTATTCCCTCACGAAGTGTTTTTTTTTTTTTTGTTATAGAAAGTTCCTTTAAGTGCAAGGGACAGACAAGGTTCTCATCCTTACTTCTAGAAGTCAAGCCCATGAGACAATGCTCGATGAAAAGATACAGTACCCCTGAAAGCAGAGCCCAAGAGGCAAGACATAATGGAAAGCTACCGTGGACATGGAAGTCATGACCAAAAGACAAGACTCAATGGAAAGCTATGGTGCCCCTGGAAGTCATGCCCAAAAGGCAAGATCAATAGAAAGATATCATGCCCCTAGAAATCAAGCCCAAGAGGCAATATTTGATGAGAAAATACGATACCTCTGAAAGTCAAGTCCAAGAAGTAAGAATTAATGAGAAGTTATCATGCCCCTAGAAGTCGAGCCTAAGAAGCAAAACTCGATGGGAAGATACGGTACCCCTGAAAGTTGAGTCCAAGTGCTAAGACTCAATGGGAAGCTACCATACTCCTAGAAGTTAAGTTCAAAAGATAAGTCTTGATGAGAAGATATGGTATCCCTGAAAGTCAAGCACAAGAGGCAAAGCTCAATAGGAAGCTATCATGCCCCTAAAAGTCAAGCCTAATAGGCAAAATACAAGGGAAGATTAGCTACTCTAAAATTTAAGCCTAGGAGAAAAAACTTAATGGGAAGCTACAATTCCCTTAGAAGACCAGCCCAAGAGACAAGTCTTAATGGAAGCTATTAGTGGACAGACTTCTCATTAGAAAGACTCCAAGAGAACAAGTGGTTGATAGGGTTTCCACTCAAAGACCTCAAAATGCTACAAGCCTCATAAGGTACAAGTATATCAAAGACCTCAAAAAACTACGAGCCTTAGAAAACACAAGTACATAAAAAACCTTAGCAGATTATGAGCCTCAAAAGACATTAGTTCATTTCAAGCTCCTATAAGACCTAAGTCTAAGAAGGCATGAGCTTCAGAAGATACAGGCCTAAGAGGGCACAACCTTAAAAGGCACGAGCCTCAAAAGGTATGTAATTCTTTTTTTTATATAAAATGCACATGCTAACTTTGATTGCAGACTTTTGTATGATAGAGAAGCTATAGAACGTTAAAAGGCATAAGCCTCTGAAGATGTTGAAATCAACAATACGCCAGAAGTGGGATAGTGGCAGCCCAAAAGTTGGGTAACAACACCCAAGTAGTGAGGCAAAAACAACCTCAGACGTAAGGTTAGAATTTTTATTGCATCAAGCAAGTTAATGACATACAAAAAAAATATTTTTTTTACTATACACAAATGCGACATCAGACGATTGAAATACTACAAAGATCAACACGAACTATAAAAGAGCAATTAGTCAGTACATCTTCAAATTGTGTCGACATCTCCTCCTCAAATTTATATACTTCCACCAATTTCTAGGTGAGGATCTCCTCCAGAAATCACATCAACAACATAGGAAAGAAAATCAGAGAGGTCTTACTGGGTAAGGTTGGGGATAACTTTTAAAAGACATTCTTCTGTTTCTCCAAGAGAGATGACCACAAAAGAAAATCTCGGAGACCTTGCTAGCCAGGGTCGGATATAACTTTCTGGACGAATTTCTTCTGCTTCTTCACAAAAGAAGACAATGAAAGAAAATCTTGGAGGTATTGCTAGGTAGAGTCGGGAATAATTTTCAAAACGACTTTCTCTTAGTTCTTCACGAGAGAAGACCGCAAAAGAAAATTATGAAGATCCTGCTAGACAGGGTAGAGGATAACTTTCAGGAGAATTTTTTTCTATTTCTTCACAAGAGAATACTGTGAAAGAAAATCCTTGAGGTCCTACTAGGCAAGGTCGAGAATAATTTTCGGCGCGGCATTCTCATGCTTATCCATGAAAGAGGATCCCGAAGTTCCTACTAGGCAGGGCGGGAATAACTTTCGGGAAGACCTTTTCTTTATGAGAAACTCATATTAGTTGTTGAGCAGGGATGAGAATTCCAACTCCATCCTCATCTCCTTTGTCTATTTATAGACTAAAAAATCTCTCATATTGATGACAAAGGTAATTAAAATAATACTCATAAAATTGAAATTTGAATTAATTCTCTTATTTCAGCTTGTGACCTTGGACTCATTCCAAATTTATTTAAAAAAAAATGAAAAAACCTTCCCATTTATTTTTCCGCCATCCGGCCTCCCAATTGTCAAGCGAGCTGGCTTGGTTTTGTACATAAGAACTTGCCTATTTAATTGATAATACTCACAAATCTGTGGTGTACGTATGATATATGTGTAATATGATTTTATATTATAGCCTTGTATTAACCCATAACACAATGTGTGCCATTGATACCCCATCAACAATTTTTCATCATCCCACATGAATTTTGAGGCATGACATTGACCTCGATATGATCTTTTGAGAAAAAAAAAATATTCAAACTTCAATAAAAAGTCATCCAGAGCTCCAATTTCAACAAACTTACAGTCAAACTTACTCGATGAGACAAACCCAATGATATCGAAATTGGTTCAATCTAGACCAAATCAAGTCCATATCAGGCTATTAAACTGTTTTGTAGCTATTTTGGCATATTTAGAAGGTCAAACGAATATCAAATCTGGCAAGCTTATAGCCGGATCAAGTGTCTCGGCGAGACGAATCTAATGAGCCCAAGATTGCACAATTCTGACATCGTTAAGAACATAAATGTCCATCAAACATCATCTGATCGAGAGAATCTCTGTAGGTCATCCAATCAAAATGATTTCATATTTATTCATTAGTTGTAACCGTGACCCTATAAATAGAACCCCACTCCTCTAATGATAGGGAAGAGAAGAGAGAGAGCTTGAAGTCTGAATAAGAACTTGAAGCATAGAGAAAGATCTAAAATCCAGCATCACCTCGCCGCTAACCACCGTCGACCATCAATAGCCAGTTATAGCCGGTCACCAACTTCTGCCGCTCATTTCTTACAACAAGTTCATTCGCACACTAACGTAACTCTGAAGAGTGGTTAACCATTTTCCATATGTGAGACGAGGGACTGTAATTGTATTATCTAATTTATAGTGGATATATTTTTTTCCTTTTGCGAGTTTTTCACCTAAAAATTTTATGTCTCCACTAATTATTTTTCTTTCATCTGAATGTGTGTTAAATTCTAGTATAATGCTAAGGCGATTATCTATCACCAGACCGCAACAAATCTCCTAGCACGCATCAACGCTACTTGTAAGTTGTTTAAAATTCTATTATTATCATTCACCATCATTGTTGGGTTCATGAAACTTGTTTCTTTGTTGCTTTCTTTCAAGTAGTGTAATAAATCAATTAGCAAGTCTACTTCATCACTATTGCTAATATTGTTCTCTCATGAACGTTCAATCAACTTATAATGAACGATTTTTTATTTTTATTTTTTCAAATAAAAAATAAAAAAA
>NW_018224044.1:8814-10222 GCF_001263595.1 Phalaenopsis equestris
CGTTTGGGTTTTTTACACTAAACGCAGGCCGCGGGTCGACCCCTACGGTCGACCTGCAGGCCGGGTTTCAAGATAAGCTGCTTATTCTGAAATGCACAAGCTTCCCCAAACAGACCCTAAATGTGACAGCTGCTTAAAAGCTCCGCTCTAATTTTCTCAAAATAAAATAAACTTGTAATACCAATTGCAACTTTTTGAAAACAATTTCTTCTGCAATAACTTCAGAGAGCTTCTTCAAACAGCTACAGTTACATCTTATGAATATAATCTCTCCAAAATGAAACAAAAAATTGAACAATTATTACTATAAATTCAATTTTCAAGCTACTTTATTTCAGGCCCTACTGATTAGTGATATATTCTGCAGATACATTAACAAATACTTGGAAAAATCAATTGAATTCACAAATGTCTTAAAATCAGTAGTAATGATGCAATAAGAAAAAATGGTGCATTTAAGTGAATATCAAAGATCAATTGTTTTTAATCTTAACAGTCATGACATTGAATTCTAAATAATGATTTATAACTATTGAGAAGAGAATATTATAGGAATGCTTAGGGGGGGCTATGGTAACAAATTTAAATAGTATTTAGTTAAATATTACCAAATATAAAATGATAATTTTAAATTTGGGATTTAATCAATTCAATTTCTATTTGGTTTTGCTTTAAATATTTGAATTAATAAAATTCACTACAGCTGTTAAAACCATTACCATATAATCTGTTAGACTCGGACGTCAAAAAGAAGATTTGCCTATCAGGGGCAGACCCAAGCAGGGACCATAATGGGCAATTGTCCCATCTCAAATTCAGATTTTTTACTTATAATGAAAGGGTGATTTGGTCTTTTGTCCCTCTTGAAACATCATGTCGAACTTCATTATCTCAGCCCCTCCCACGTTAGGTCTATCGGGACAGTTTGCCCTTCCTAAAAAAGGAGATTGGTTCCATCTCTATTGCACATGTTCAATCATGTGTGAATATGTATCTATTGCACTGACTGAAATTCATATATTTATGTTTATATGCAAACATATGCATGATTCTAATAATTTTTATTTAACTTTAAAGTAGAAATTATTTTCAGACAACTCATATTTGACTAAATAAATTAATAATTCAAACAACACAAAACAACAAAAAATGCTCATTTTTTAACATGCGAAACCGATACTTGAGTTAGCTCGAACTCTGCTCATTTGCACCCATTCATTGTCATCAATATCAATCAATGTTAGATAAACCTTCATTATTAATTGTATTATTTTAGAAACAAATAACCAAATAAAACATGAGTAAAAACTATCTATTTGATGTGAGTTATACAAAGTACCATGTACGTAGATATGAAAGTTTAGGTGTATGCATACACATAAGAAGTATGCGCTACACCATAAAGTAG
>NW_018224045.1:0-1563 GCF_001263595.1 Phalaenopsis equestris
CTTCGGATCTATTACTTAATGAACTTGTGATTTGCTTAAGTTGATTGTCAATATTTCTAATTGTAGCTCCTTGACTTTGTAATTGATTACCCATTTGTAACACCACTTCTTCTGTAGATAAATTCTTAACCTTAAATTGTGTATTATTGTTGATTCCTGAAGGATAAGTAGATCTATAATTATCATTCCCTTGGTTGTTCTAGTTTCTCAATGTGTTTACTTGGTTGTTTCCTCATTACTGATTATTACTACCTGAATTGTTATTCTAGTTAAAGTTAGGATGGTTCTTCCAACTTGGGTTATAATAATTGGAATATGGGTTATTTTGCTTATTATTTATGGCATTCAAAGTCTCTAATGATGCTAGAGAATCTACCATTTGACCTAATTAATTCTCTTCAATCATGAAAATTGGTTGAGAAAAATTCAATCCAAATTGGTCTAACTTCCTTGAAATTACAACAACTTGATTAGCTAACATAGTAAATGCATCATTTTCATGAATATTGGCTACTTTCTTTGGATTCAGCCTCTCATAAGGCCATTGAAAATTATTGGTAGTCCTTTATTACTTGAGCAATACGTATACTTGCATTATTTTTAAGGAATTTGACAATTTAAAGATTTTTAAAAGACAAAAAATTTTTCATTAAAGCTATTTTGTTGGAATTAACTTGAATATTTACTGTTGTAGCTGTCATGTGCATTTGGTAATATTCAAAAATATTTGCAAACTTAATACACTAAATGCATCCCGCTTCATTTCTCGACACCACCGATCAAAACCGACCGCTCTACATCTCTGTTAGTACAACAAATTTGTGTTGTCTATAGTTTTGGTAAATCCGGGAGTATCACTCAACTTAATGAGTATACATACATTGGCATACTTGGATATTGATGCTCAAGAGCATACAACCAATAAGATTATGTTATGAGGATTTAACCAAAAAGGAAAGGAGAAAGAGCCCTTAGATCGAATACATTGTTAACGAAAGTTGCAGAGCTAGTAACAACCAAAAATTTCATATTATCTACATAAAGGCATGTCGGTGCTATTTTTGGTGGGAGGAGTTGCCCGTAAGAATCTGTCGTTCACCGGAATCAAAATCCCGTAGCCCTCTTTGGAAGGATGTTTTAATTTACATATATATTTAGTTTTAGGAAAATATGAAATCAAACTGACCTCATATATTTCATAGTTTAAATGGAAGAGTGATGCACCTCAAACCCTGTATCTATCCCAAAGGATAAACACAAGACTTGAGGATGAGGCTCGATCAAATAAACTAAGAAATATATGACATCCATTTGGTTTGCAAAACATTTGTATTTGCCTACAATTTTCCCTATTTAATCTGAAGAATTAATTTTCAGACATACCTCATATAAGGGCAAGACCCTATAATTAATTACATCTTAAATGACCAAAGTCACCTAAAAATACTCTCGCCAAAAATCAGGAAATATTATCTTCAAGGAGTTTTAAAGGGTAGGACTTTTCAATGAAATCAGATGTAGAGGTGTGAAAGGGGATTGGTTCAAATTTGGAACATTTTGTTT
>NW_018224045.1:1851-2171 GCF_001263595.1 Phalaenopsis equestris
ACAACCTCAGAATCCTAAGACGAGTTGGGGCTTATATTGTATAGCAGGGCTATATAAAGGCCTAAAGATAAGATGAGGATTTATGTTGCATAAGCAAGTAGCCTTGAAGTCCTATGGGTTTGTTGTTTAAGTCTAACGAAGGAAGATTCGTTTAGTTGGGGAAGACATGTTTTGCTGTTGAAGATAGCTGTGCTGCCCACCATGCTAGCTCCAAGATTCTTGACACGACGAGTTTGAGTTTTCTAGTGTGTCAAGTTATGATGTCAAATCAGGTGGCCTTATGGTTGAAGTTCTTTAAATTTTATGGGGGCATGTTAAAG
>NW_018224045.1:2402-13305 GCF_001263595.1 Phalaenopsis equestris
TGTGATGTTTGTGATTAAATTTTGAGTTTTTTTATATTTTGAATGTTGTGAGGGTGAATTTTATCTTAGTTGATTTTACTTTTACTTTTGGTTTGGGTTTTGTGGCTATCCTAATAGTTTTAGTTTTCATGTAGGGAGACATCATTGTTTAGCATGCAAGTTTGCAGGTATAAAAGTACAGTATAAAAGTTCAAGAAAGACAAAGCTGAAAACTGTAAAGCGTACCTAGCAAAGCTTCTCGTTCCACCACCTAAAACTCAAAATGCATGTTAAGGCAATTTATATGAAACAGGGAAGTAAAATTTTGACGACTTATCTAACCCTAGGTCATATCTTGGTGGGTCCTTAGGAGTTTAATTAAGGATCAAACGAAACATATTAAGTTTAGTAGATCTCCAAGGTACCCAAGAGATCTAGAGAAAGAAGCAGGTCCATGCTACTCTCTTGCTACCTAGTGGAAAATCCTGAGTTCTCTTAAACTTATTATGTTGCTTAATAATTAATCTTGTAAATTCCTTTAGTGCTCAGTAAGCATTGATGTCTCAATTATCCCTAAGAGTAAGGTAATTATCATCTGTAATTTAATTTTGAAAATTATGTGGCATTTGTAATTAATTATGGAAGATTATGTGGGTGAAGACCCTTAAAGAGGCAAGTTAGTGTTATTGGAACACTAAACTAAGTTTTGGTTCTAATTAGGCTTGTAGTGTTTGAAAGGTGTTCTAATTTTAATTGAGTTTGTTTTTCTAATCCTCATTTAATCATCCTTGATTTAGCCTAAGTCACTACTAAGCCCTTAAGACCTAAATGAGTGCCTTAATTAATTTTGAAAAGGTTAATTTTTAGGTGGTCATGATTCATGATTTGAATTTTATTTGAAATTAAAAATAGGGGTATTAAATTGATTGATTATTAACTTCAAAAGTCATACCCATAAGTCCTGGGTTCATCTTATTTTAATAAACTTTCAAATTTAGAAATTTATTAACTTATCTTTTCAATTGATTAACTTATCTTTTTTTCTACCAATTAACCTCTTGTGTTTCAAACATCTGAATTAAGATCAGAGGTTACCCATTTCCCTCCTTGAATTAAGCCTAAATACCCATTTCCCTTTTCCCTCCTTGAATTAAGCCTAAATGTTAATTAGGGCTAAATTTCTAAAATTACATATTTGCCCCTGATGCTCTAACACTTCATAATTTATCAAATTTAATCCAAATGACATTGAAATTTTTATCCTACCTCATTCATGGGTCAATTAAGACATCAGAAGAAAAAATGTGATTTTTCAAAATTTAATTTAATTTATATAATTATTGCCATGCAAAAATAGTATTTTTCAGAGAAAATTCCTAACTTGACCAAGGTAAACCCTAATCCATTGAAATTTTTATTGGAGCTATACCTAGACCAAAGAATACCTCAGACTAAATTTCATGATTTTTTTTAATTTTATTTGAATTTTAAGAATTATTTAAAGTTTTTGGGGTATTTATTAAATAAAAAATATTTTAAATGAAAAAAATTAAGTTTTATATTTTTTAGAAAAGTCCTCCTAAGGTCATAGAACTTAAAGGAGAGGATTTTATATTTTTTTGAATTTAATTTGATTTACTGGAATTATTTTTAGTGAAAACTCATTTTTAGCCTTTAAAAATTATTTTTTAGCTTTGAAATTCCGTTTCTTTATTTAGAAAATCAGAAAAAATATTTTAATTGTTCTTAAGTACTTAAGAAGTAATTTAGAACATTTTCATGAGTTTTATTATTTTTGTGATTTTTAGAGATTTTTAATTATTTAAATATTTAAAATAGGCTAAAAATCAAGTTTTTATTTTAATTATTATTTCATTTTTAGAAAATACCCATAGTCACGGAGAACTCAAAAAACTAAGTTTTATAATTTTTTAAGTTATATTTTAATTATTAAAAATCATTTTAGTGCCAAAAATGTTAATTAACTTGAAAAATTAATTTAAGTTGTCATATGAACCTAATGTGCTTTGAAATTTTTATGGTGAGTTCTCTGGATCCTAAAAAATAATGAAGATTAAAAACCAAGTATTTTGTTGTTTATATTTTTCCAAATTAATTATTTTAGTTTTTTAGGGTTTGTGAAGATTAGGTTTATTTTGAATGAGTTGACTCATGAGAAATTTTCCCAAGGGTTCTCTAATCATCACAAACCTTCCAAAATTATATTAGATTTTTCTAAGCAATAAGCTAATTTCCATGATTAATTTAAACAAAAATTGCATATAAACTTGAAAAATATGATTCTCTGTTTAGGGACCTTCTCTAACTTTGGAAAAATCAGGGAATGTTCCCTAAGACAGGGGTAACAACATGCTAAAATTTCAAGCCATAGGGATTTGCCTACATGCATGGAGAATCAAAAGATTCCTAACACTAATTAATTTTTAAAAAAATCAAACATGCATCAAATGGACACAAAAATTAATCCACATTATTGTCCTCTATTCATTGAGCAAAAGGGTATTTTTATTTTATTTTGTTTATATTTCTATATCAAGATATGCATTTTTTAAGGGGTCATTTTCTGAATTAATTAAATCCCTATTTAACTATTTAAACGCGTAGCGCCACCTTAACCTATGGCGTCTCCGAAGCTCCACGCGGCGCGCTCCCATTCGACGCTACCATCCACCTTAGTGCTGACTCAGCCGGCTGCTTATGTTCTCAAGCGCTATCTAGATTGATCTTGTTCGTCCATCCAATACACGAGCGATCGAACGACGCTCCGTCATCGTCCTTGATAGCCTAGCTCGAGAGCCGTCCATCTTCTAGCCTTAAGATCTCTCTCATTTCTTAACCAAATTAAGTGAATTTTTTTTTTTAAAATGCTCATATAGACTAGAGGAACATATACATATGGTTATGTTGCCATGAAATCAATTCAAAACAAATGGAGAGTTCAAACAGGCTTGGGAGGAAGAGAAGTTTTATACCTTTTCTCTAAGAAGTGAAGCTTCGATCAGAGAGTCTTGGCATGTTTGCTGGGGTCCAAATAGGCTAAAGATTGAGCCTCTGGTCTTGGTGTAAGTCCTATGTGTGATTTTGATCAAACCCGATTTCAGGTGTTGGTCTAAATCTATTGTAGAGGCCATTTCAGAGGGGGATTTTATGGGGCTTTGGCTTCTTTCTTGCTTGTGAAGGTGTGGGCGTAAGTAATTGAAGTTCGGTGGATTGTGGAAGTGTAATGAGCTCTTTCCTAGTTTTTGGCAGAAGTTTGAGCTCAAAATTGAGTGGTGACTAGACTAGCCAGCCATAGGGGTAGGTGGGGAATCTATCAAAGCAACTTAATGCAATGAGGTTTAATTTTGGTAAGGGTATCTTAAGCATGTGCGTTTTTGGAAATAAAATCTCTTAGTTTACAAGAATTTTGGTCCATGGATTAGTTTAGGTGGTTAGATGGGTTTTTGCTCAGGCTTAGGGTCTAACCAATGGCTGAGGTGGAGTTAATTTGATGACTTTGGGGTGGTTAGGCCATCTTTAATGCATAAGTTCAATGTGGGTTCAAGTGATCAAAGTTTGGGTTTGGGCTAGGTTATCCATGTCAATTGACCCAATTTATTGATCAACATTATGTAGGTGATTGTTATGAAGATTTTTGGTGAAGGGTTGAAGTGATTTTGAGTTCAATTGGTCGGTCAATTTGAGGAATTTTTGAAATTTGGTCAATTTGGGCATGTTGGGCTAGACATGGGTCTAAGTTGGGCTAGCCTTAGGTTATGTCCAAATTGAATGGTTCAAATGATCAAGGGAGATGTTGTGAAGATTTTATATGAAGGGATAGAGAGGAAATCTTGGGGATAAGGCTCTAAATTTGGTGAGATTTTGAGACATGGCCAATTTGGGTCAAATTTGGGGCTTTTGGAATTAGGTTGAAATCAAATGAGTTTGTGGTCTCACCAAGGTAAATTGAAGATTAATTTTTATGTATGGGGATTTTATGAAGATTTTCCAATAGAAATTGTGGCCAATTGAGTAGGCTATGAGTTAAATTTAGTGGAACCAAGTCATAGGGCCAAAATTGGGTTTTTGGTTTAGCTCAAAAGTGGGTTCAAATCATCAACCAATTGAGCTTAGATTTGGTCTATATTTGTCATATCAAGAGTTAATTTGAGTTTAGAACTGAGTTAATTGAGGCTAATTAGATAGACATTTGGAGTAATTTGGAGAAAATATGGGCCTTTAAAGGGCATTTTGGGGGTTTTGATCAAAGATAGTCAAATTGGCCAAACTGGGTCATGTGTTAGTTTAGAAAAATGAAATTGGGAATATTTGGGGGATTTTGGAAATTTTTGAGATTTTTTTTGAATTTTTGGAATTTTGGGCTAAGGAGCGATATTTTGGTAATTTGTCCAATTTTGGTGATTTTAGTATTTTGGGTGTTTTCAAGGTTTGAAATGACTTTTGAACCAAATTGGGTATTTTGGGTAAATTTGGGAATTTTGGCCAAATTTGTGGTCCCAAAGGTATCTAGGTAATTTAGGGGAGTTTTGGGGCAAATGGCTAGGTTGAGTATCTTGGTAGAGTTGGAGTGCCAATCACCATCAATAAGCCATGGACCAATGGAAACCCCATTTTGGGTCCTTTATGTACTGGTCCTAGCTAAACCCTAGCCTAGGGCTAGTAGGTTTAGGGGACCATCTACATGAGTTTCCCAAAGGCTCAAGGGACCAAAGTCAAAAAATTCTGGGTTTAGGTTTGTGAGTGATAGTGAGTGAAGTGATTGCAAGTGAGTGCCTTAGCCCTAGATCAACACCCAGGGTCAACCCTAAGGTCCAGCTGTCCTAAGGGTGACTCATCTTGAGTTCCCCCATAATGACCCCACCTACTAAGTGCTAGAGGTTAGGACCAATATGTGGATCTTAAAGTTGAGTAAGGAAGACTGTAGAATTTCTAATGGTGAGGGTTCCATGCCTAGTTTGTTAGGGATAGTCAATAAGAAAGTCCTATGGCTAGATCTTAGGCTACTAAAGAGGAAAAACTAAACATCAACCAAAAGTGAGGTCAACTGTTTTACTTGGACGATCAGGTATTCACAAGCATAATATGGTTCCATCGTCTTTACACCATTGCATCAAGTATTTTAAAGAAGTGAAAGAACGTTGCATTAAGGGATATTTACAACCATTTTAAGTTCATTAAGTGGGCTTCCATGAAGACGCCGCCTACTACGCACCTCCAATAAAGACTGTCATTTCTCGTTAAATTGTGATAAATAAAATGGAATACTCAGAAGAATCACAAGAGAAACACCATTCAACTCTGCTTCAACGATCTACTACCATTTCTTCTCAATGAGTTAGTAGAGGTTCTTTTAGGCAGCACACAGAATATCTAAGCCGGTGATGTGGACGATGAAGAACCAACATGATTGTTGAACGGATTAGGCCAACCATCACCCTTGATGTGGAAGAAAGTTCTGATGAAGAAATAATGATGAAAAAATAGAAGAAGCCTTAGTTATAGATTTCCTTGGAAGATGTAGAAAAAAATGAATTCAAGTTGATGTATGATCAGATCAACCAGTATGTTCATGCCATGACCCATACTCCGATCCACCCTCAAAAGCTTGAGAGTTTAGAGGTCAAGGAAGTATGTAGCATTGGTTCAAAGCCGATCAAGTTTTACCATGCTTCCCCTTCTACTAGTTCCAAAAATCATCTAAATATGGAAGAGGATTCTAAAGAATTACTAGAATTACCTTTTCATTACTTTTTTCATTATTTACAAAAGTTAATTCAACAGGGATATGTGCCATAGAAAATTCAAAAAGATAACCTACAACTCTTTAAGAAAATGTGAAATGTTAAAAGTTTAACTCTTAATTCGAAAGAAGGTCTCGTATTTGGTACTATGGTCCAATCGAAGACTCAAAATTTTGCATGGTTGTTACTAATGGATTGGAAAAGCATTACCTCGATGTAGAGGATGACTTTGAAGATTAGCCAATAGATGATGCTCTACCAGAATTTGAAGAAGAAATTAAGTCAACAATTGATGAATTGAAAGAAGTCAACCTCAGGAATGAGGAGCAACCCTGATCCACATTTATAATTTCGCTACTCAATGAGGAAGAATCCGAGGAATTGATGAAGTTATTGTAATAATTTAAAGATTTCTTTGCCTGGAGCTATGATGGAATGCCTGAGCTATCATCAAAAATTGTAGCTAAGCTCGGGGTGGACAAATATATGACCCTAGTGAAATAAGCTCCCAGAAGGATGAGCCTCGAGATAGAGCATTAAGTCATTACTGAGGTAAAGGTAAGGAAGTTAATAGATGCTAACTTCATGAGAGAAGAATAATACATCACAATGTTAGCCAACATTGTATCAATTAAGAAAAAGAATGGATAAATGTGTATTTGTGTTGACTTCAAGGATTTAAACAAAGCAAGTCCAAAGGATGAGTTTTTGTTACTGATACCAGAATTAATGGTGGCCAACACTTCAAAGCATGATATTTTCTCTTTCATGGATGGATCGTCAGGTTACAACCAAATCAAGATGGCTTCAAAAAATCCAACATTTACAACTTTCAGGATGCCGATTAGGATTTTCTACTACACAGTAATGCTATTTGGGTTGAATAACACTGGGGCAACATATCAACGATCTATGATGAAGAATTTTTTTGACCTCATTCAAAGCCAAGTGAAATGTTATGTGGATGATTTGGTCATCATAAGTAAACAGAGAATAGATCATTTGTATGATTTTAGGATTATTTTCAAATGATTATAACAATACAATCTAAAGTTGAATTCCTTAAAGGGTGCCTTCGGAGTCACCTCTGGGAAATTTTTAGGATTGGTTGTTCATCATCGAGGAATCAAGATTGACCCAGATAAGATTAAAGCTATCTTGGAAATGCCTCCTCTGAAAACCTTAAAAAAACTACATTCCTTCCAAGGAATGTTGGGCATATCTGAGATGTTTTATTTTAATATAGTTAATAGCCCTTCTTGGAATTAATTAAAAAGGACGCCAAATTTGTTTGGAAAGAGAAATGCCAGCGGGATTTTGAGGACATTAAGTAATATTTAATGACACCTTTTATTTTTGCAGCCCTATCTCGGGAAGACCTTTGATACTTTATACTGCAGCCTTAGATGACCATCTCGGAGCCCTCTTAGCTTAGGTTAATCACAAGGGTAAGGAAAATGCACTCTACTTATTGAGTCACCGTCTAATTCCGATGGAGGAAAGGTATCCACCTATTGAGAAACTATGTCTAGCTTTGATTTTCACTACATAGAAGCTTAGACATTGCATGTTTTCTCTTAAGGTAACTCTTATTCTAAAAGTTAATCCATTGCAATATTTGATGACCCGACTAACACTTTCCAGACATTTAGCAAGGTGGTAGATGATTTATTGCAATTCAATATAGTTTTTTGTTCCCCTATGCACTATTAAAGGATAGATTCTGGCAGATTTTCTTGCATCGCACCAACTTCCAGCTGAGTCCCTTCTCAATAACGATCTATCAGATGAGCAGATACTACAAATATAGTCGTCCAGTGCCAGATGTCGAGAAATGTTATTCGATGGAGCTTCATCAGCCAGAAAGGACAAATTATCAGAGATAATTACACTAGGAAAATAAGGAATTGGTCTGATTTTCATCACACCAGATCAGGAAATGTAGAGATTCTCCTATCGCCTGACAGAGCCATGCACAAATAATGAAGCAGAATATGAAGCAATGATCACCGGGTTGGAGTTGGCAATCTTAATGGATATAACAGATATCGCCATCTATGGTGACTCACAACTCATCATCCAACAAGTTATCAGATAGTATACGATTTGGAATCCAAGGTTAGCAGAATACCATCCGTATACGATGAATTTGTAATAATAAATCCCTAGTGTGACTCTATACCGGTCTTTTAGGGGAGATAAAGCCCATGTTGATGCTTTAGAAAAACTCGCTAAGGATTTGGCATATCCATCGGAGGATTCCTTTGACATTACAATACAAGGATGTTAGGTTTGGTCTCAGATGAACCTCGACAATCTACACAAGCTTAGAAAAGAAGAAGAGATGATGATTCCAATTTCTAAAATTAACGAAGATTGGCACAAGCCATTCACAAAAAATTTGTAAATAGGAAAGCTACCAGATGAAAAGTCTGAAGCATATCACATCACAAGAAAAGCTATGTCATATGCTCTAGTGAGTACTCTATAGATGATTGTTTAATCAGATGTAGATTTCTAAGCAGAGCTGAAGCACAAAATATCGTTAAGGAAGTCAGGGCCAATGATGAAAATGAAAAAGAATTGGATATTATTGGACAACAATGATATTCAATTGCATAGATACAACCAGAAAATGTCACTTTTGACATGTGCATGGGGTTTTCTTACACTATCCTTTGAATGAGCTACATCCAACTGTTGTCTCGTAACCATTTTAGTGTTGGGGCACAAAAATGATAGGCCCAATAAAACCTCCATCTTCTAAGGGACACATATTTATTCTTGTAGATATAGATTACTTCTCCAAATGGGGAGATGTAGTGTTGTCACAAAAGGTTAAAGAAAATCACGTTCTCCACTTCTTGAAGACACAGATTGTCTACCATTTTAGTGTACCATACAGGATTATTTTAGATAACTTGTCAGCCTTCAAGAGCACTAAGATCAATGACTTCGTCAAGTGACATGGAATAGATTGAAGATACTTTACAATTTACTATCTTAGGGTAAATGACCTAGCCAAAACCTTCAATAAGACGCTCATGCTAATTTTAAAGAAGGCATTGGATGAGAATATAAGAGGTTGGCATGATAAATTATTAGAAGCTTTGTGGGTCTACAGGACAATGATCAAAACTCTCACTCAATGTAGAACGTACGCACTTGTATATGGGTTCTAGGTTGCACTACCATTACAGGTCCAGAAACCGTCTCTCAGAGCTGTCACCGCCAATTAGATTACTGCAGAAGAAAGTGCAAATCTCAAACTTGAAGATTTGGAGGGTCTCGAGGGAAAATGATTAGAAGCACAACTAAATTTGGAACTCTACTAAGTGAGGATGGTGCAGGTTCAAGACAAGTTGATCTGCCTGAGGTCGTTCAAAGTTGGTGACCTCATACTCATTCTCAAAAGACCTATTCTTGCACACCACAAGATAGGTTGAAGATTCAAACCAACTTGGGAGGGACCATTATCATAGAGAAGGTCTATTTAAAAGGATCTTACCAACTGGTGGATTTCTGAGGCGAAAGGTATATGTTGTCGATTAATGCCCAATATTTGAAGATATACTACACAACTTGATATTGCATGAAATGAATTTTGGAAAATGTTACTTGTTTTGGGGATCTTTATTTGGCCAGCGTCTAAGACTGGGTTCAAAATTTTGTAATACAGTTAACCTCAATAAAATAAAAGTTTGAATTTTCCTGCCTTAATTTCCTTCATTTTAATTTTGATGTTTCACTAAATTAAATCAAATAAATAAAAGACTTAAACTTGTATAAATTCATAGTTCAATTAATAACTAAATTTTTATTGTTCTTTTTTGTTTTGAATTTCAGCGCACTAATGTTTTTCTGTCTTCTACAGAAAAATGTCAAGGCAGAAGCTGATCTTTGCCTTTAAAGATGGCTTCAATCTCGCACTTAATGAGGTAAGAACAGCCTAGAGTGGCATTGTAGACTTTGATATGCACTTTGGTTAGGTCAAGGACTACCAGAGTCGCTTGATGAGCATAATCAATAGCTGGGAGGCAGAAGGATTACCATCACTGCTCAGAATTAGTACTAAGTAAGACTACTCACTAAATGAAAAGAAAATAGAGAAGCTAAAACATCAAATGGAAGGAACCAGTAATTTACAGTCCATGATCGCTGTAGCGACAGGAAACTTAGTCAGCGCCGATGAAGAAAGAGTAATAGGTGCTTTTCTTAGAATGACACAACGCCGTAACACCAACTGTCATAAGCATAAAGCTTTCCTATGTTAGGAGAGAAGATGTATAAGAGAAGCAGAGGCAACACTCACTCTGATTCTTGAGGAGGGGTTCTATCATCCAAGCAAGAAGGAAACTTCTACCAGTGCACCCATCATGAAAGATGAGTCGGAGTTTGTCACAGAGCCGACACTGTGAGAGATTCCAGATGAGCTTTGTCCACCTTGCCCAATGTCCAACACCAAGATTCCAAGACAATCATAAAAATAAGGTCATTTGTGGAGTACCCAAGATGTAACATCCTCCACTTGGAGCATTATTGTACCTTCGGGGAATATACAGTTGACGACATAGAGTGCCGAGAGGCTGAGCACTAGGATATTGAATCATACATCACATTGTATCTAGAGCCGACACAGACATGGTTTACCATAGAGAATGAAATGGGGGAGCAACCCCGACAACTGCAATGGATTCCTACCGCAGAGTTAAAAAGAATGAGCAAATTCAAGAGAAGAGAATTTGAGTTTTATGAGGAAATTCAAGAAAAATTTGTTAATATCTTAGAATGTCTAAAACAACACTCAGGGGCTTCTCCAAAAGTGATGAAAAGAGGAGACTCGACCGCGTGAGGGACAGAGGCCGACCTAGTCTGTTATTTGGCTTCAATTTAGGAGAAATCATTTAGATGTTTCATCCTGCAATTTTTTTTATTTATTAGGATTTACATTTGTGTGAAACAATCAGCACAAATAACCTTAAAGATGTGAGGATTTAGGTCGTAACAAACGATAACCTCGGAATCCTAAGGCAAGTTTAGGGCTTAGATTGTACAACAGGATTGTACAAATGCCTAAAAGATGTGTTTGAGGATTTATGTTGCACTAGGCAAACAACCTCGAATTCCTATGGCTTTATTGTTCTAAAGCTAAGGAAGGATGT
>NW_018224045.1:13460-13959 GCF_001263595.1 Phalaenopsis equestris
TTCCCGATCTTCTAATAGAGACATATTAATTTAGTTGAAGTTGTATTTTTGGTGATGTTTGTGATTAAAGTTTGAGTTATCTTATATTTTGAACGTTGTGAGGTATTTTTGTTTGAAATTTTGTTTTTGGTTTTGGTTTTGGTTTTGTTTTGTTTTCTAACATGCAAATATTTTTTAAGCAATAAGTATGGTACAAGCATAAAAGAAAAGCAGTAGAAAAGTACAAGAAAGACTGTAAAATGCGGTAAACTGTAAAAGTGTACCTGGCGAGTCTTCTCGTCCCACCACCTGCAACTCAAAATGCATGTCAGAGCATTTATGTATATAGAGCTGGAAAAGTAAAGTTTTGAAAACCTTCCTAACTCTATGTTGTATATTGGGTGTCCTTAAATTTTAAGGATAATATTAAGTAAAACATATTAAGTTTAATAGATCCCTAAGGTATTCACCAAGTTAAGAGTAGGGAGCAGATCCATGCAACCTTCTTAATGTCTGGTAA
>NW_018224045.1:20676-35783 GCF_001263595.1 Phalaenopsis equestris
TATTTCCCTATTTATTTGCACCCAACTTCTAAGGGTTTTGACCTCCCTGAATCTTGGATGTAATCTTCACTTTAGTTGTAAAACTCAATATATTTTAATAAATCAATTGGTTAGATTGAAAGTAAATTAAGATCGAAGTTAAAAGAACATCACAATTACTTAAACATTTTCATGGCTCCACCAATTCAAATCACAATTTCCCAAATCTCAAGACAAGGAGAAAGACAGAGAAAACTACTCAGATCTCATATGGAAAAAACAACAAAACTCAGAATTCATATATAAAATCAAAGTCATAAAAACTACAACAATAAATAAAGTTATCTCTAATTTCTCTCCAAGAAAACTCCTCGAAGTTTCTCTTAATCTCTTCCTTTCATTACAGCACACAGAATTCCTCTTCGAAGCGGCAAGGATGAAGAAATTTCTAACTTTTCCTCCACTCTTACAATCTCTCGAAGAATTCCTCACAATTTAAACTCTCTAGCAAATACTAATGGAACCTCTACTAATGGAACCTCTCCAACCTGGAACCTCTCCAACCTCCAAGACCTTTCTAATATCCAGGACCCTTTCCATTTTTGGCCAAATTCTTCTTTTAAAGTTGTGGATGAGTTTTCCCAAATGTTGACTATGCACCCCTCCAAAATTCATCCTCATCCAATGCATAATTGGACATAACCACCGAGCACGCTGTCGGCAGCCTGGAGGGCCCCGTCGGCAGGACTTCTAAGTGAATTAAATCTAGAGTCTCGGGAAAAGTACGACGGTGGCGGGCGGTATAGGGCGCCGTTGGCGGCCTAGTTCAAATTTTCACATTTTGGTCCTTTTCACTCCAAATTCACTCCTTTTTGCATCTTTTAGCTCAATTGACCCTAATTCATCATTCCTACAACAAAACATAAAAAATACCTTTCTCAAAAATACATTTCTTTAAAGTGCAATATCATTAAAAGCAGTTTAAAATAGGTATGAAAATCTCAACATGTTTTCCTTTGGTCAATATGCCACACATATTGGCATTGGGTGAAACGGTCTATGTCACCCAGATAAAATTACCAGTTTGTTGGTAGTTTTGAAAAGAAGAATATGATTATACCTTGACAGATAGTTTATCCTTTGATTTTCAAAGTCTGCTGGGGAGTAGGAGTGCCATGAATTACGAAGAAGTCATAAAAATAGGGTGTATGAAGATCATAGTTCCTTGTTGGGAAGGTCTTATATCTTGCAATAAAAGAGGAGATGACTGTGGCATTCCATTGAAGGAGGTCTTATGTCATTTCTCGTAGATGTCAAATTTCAATTTTGGAAGAGAAATGTTATGCGACTTACATCCTATTCCAGAAAAAAGAAGCTAATGGATTGTCATGATTCCGTGTTAAAAAGGTCTTACATCTGATAGGAGGTCACACTACTTTTCATAGATGTTAAATGTCGGTGTCTGTCAGTTTTGAGATGCAATGTTATGCGACTTACATCTTCTCCCAAAGGAATAACTACGAGGAAGCCATATTTTTTGTGTCAGGAATGTCTTATATCCAACAGTTAGAAAGAGAGTAGATGTCATAACCCATTTAAGCAGGTCTTATACTATAACCCAAGAATGTTATGCGACTTACATCTTATCCTAAAGGAAGAACTATGGGAAAGCCATATCTCCATGTCAGAATGGTCTTATAACCAATAGTTAGAAAGAGAGTAGATGTCATAATCCATTTAATAAGGTCCTATACTATAACCCAAAGTTGTCAAATTTCGGTGTCTGTCAGTTTTCAGAAGGAATGCTATTTGACTTACATCCCATCCCAAAGGAAAAAATTTGGGAAAGCCATATCTCCGTGTAGGGCAGGAAGGTATTATATCTAATAGTTAGAAAGAGAGTAGATGCCATAATTCATTTAAGGAGGTCTTACACTACAACCTAGAGATGTCAATTGTCGGTTTTTTTATCAATATTATACAAAGAGAAATGTATTATTTCAAGGTTTCAATTACAAATTTCAGAATGTCATTTTTATGGAATTTTTGTTCATTTTGAAATTTTTTTGGTGTTCATTTTTGCCTTTCTGAACCTACAGAAGCATCATCAACATATGGGGATTATATCTTTCATATCAAAATCATTGTATTTATTTCATTACAAAAGATGACATAAAGTAACATACAGGATGTCAGTATTTCATTATATGTCATATCAGAAATGTCTTAAAAATAAATCATAAGTTGTCTGATTCATCTTATTATCATGTCAGTAGTCTTGGATGCTACTAGACCATCCAAGAATACCCTGCACTCTAGGATACTTTTGTAAGTAAATTTAGTCTAGTAGAACCTAGGTGCTCAAACATTCATAGGGTTATGATAGTTTCAGAGGTTGTAGCCTTTGAAGTTCTGGTATCGGCTGATATCCAATAGGATGCTTGTTAGGGCCCATCTTGCATAGTGCTATTAATATGCATTGTCTTCTTAAACTTGGTGTACAATGCATGGCTACATCAGCTCCTTTCCTTGTAGAACTAATATGATTCTTGTGGGAGGGGAATTTGGTAAGAACCATGGAGTTCTCTTGAGCCCAGTATCCTTATTTCTTGTTCAAACAAGATAGATCATTTGTTCATTAATGATATTATACATAAGGGTCTTTCAAAGTCATAACTATGAATATGAGGTGGGATGCAGTCTCCCTCTACATAAATGTTGATAATACAACTGTCTAGAATAAAATTGGATGACATTATGTCCCAAGCCACCAATTATTTGATGATCTAGATAATAAAATTAGGCATTGGATCCACTTTCTCATGCTATATGATTCCCGGAGAGTTTCCATCTTTGTCCTTGGCTTAGTTATAACAACATCCATATTGTATAGTAATCCATCATTTGCCATGTATTCGTCTATTTGGTTCAGAATATGTCCTCCTTTTTAGATGTCCAACTTGTCAATGGTCGCCTGCTTCCATCACATGTTTGATGATAGCCTCCAGTACATCTTCATCAAAGACTTTGTTGACCAGCTAAATTTTATCAAGTATGTTGATTGTATGACCATTAACATACTTAAACTGTTCAAAATAGTATCGTTTGAAATTTTATATATGTTTTAGTTCTTCTTCAGATGTAATTCATCTGTTAGTCGATTCATTTGATGTTGTAAGATTAAGAACTGATGCATATGAACAGGGTGCAAAGAATGTCCTTTCTATTTCTTATTCCTCAGGAGCCAAATTGTTTACATGGAGAATAGGATATACTTCTCCAAGGGTGCCTTTTGCAATCAAAAATTGAAATTTTTCATCATCCTCATCCATAAATTTATTGTCTTGTATTTTTCTTTCTTCAAGTCTTTTAAGACAATTGTTATGATTTCTTCTTTGTGTATGACTCAATCTAGATGTAATCTTATTGACTCCATCAAAAGAGGCATGCACAATTCTTTGTGCTATGACAACTACCACTGATTTCAGTTTCCCAACGTTAAGTTCTCGTTTCTGTCTTGTTGGTTTCACCTTTTCTTTTGTTATATGTCGCTACCAGATTCTAAATTCCAACATAGGCAGTTTCCTCTCTGTTTCTTCTTTGTTGACAATGGGTAGTAATGGTCCATTGTGTAATAGTTCAACTTATGTCAAGTCAAAGTTGAAATGGATCCTTGATCCTTCATCGATGAATCGGCGATCCAGAGCCAGACACACACCACTTCGAAAAGTGAACAGAAGTCTGTTGTTTGACATTATCTCTACAAATGATAGATTAATGTAAACATGTTAGACATATTTTTAGATCAATTTGTTAATGAGGATGTTGAGAAATTTTTTTAGAGTTTTTTTAATTTATTTTAAGAATTTGGGTTCACAAACACCTATTTGACAAGCAAGAAGAAAATCTCAAAGAGACAAGATTGAAAGAGGGTCAAATTCATTTCATTATTATTTCCCAATTTACAAATAAGTCATTATTTTTCATTTTGTGTAATATCATTTTCAAAATACCACCCATTGACTAGGGGTAAAATTCTTTCTCGTTGACAATTAACTTGTTTATAGGATCTTCCCAGCTATGTCTTCTCAAAAACATATGGGCCCTCCAACATTGGTTAAAATTTTCCACTTATTTTTCTTTGAGATAAGATAGGACTTCGTAGGAATAAGATTAGATCCCCAATTTGAGATGTCCTTAGATGGACAAATTTTTCATGGGTTTGTCTCATTTTTGCTTGATGTAGTTGATCCTAATGATATAGTTGTGCAAAATATATAAATTTGACTCCGCTTTACAACAATGCCAAAAATTTGATTTATTATTTTATAAATAAGAAATTTAAGCAATTTATGTAGGGATTCTACCAAAGTATACGTATTATTATCAAGTAATATAGGACTTTTTGTTTAAGCACCAAATATTGATCCCATGAGGAAAGTTTAAATTTGAAATGATAAATTAGCTATGAAATTCACAGTAGTAAAATCAAATTACTGTCACTAATTTCAAATATTTGATGTACTATCAAAACTAAATTATTAACTACTAGCGAAATTGAAATACAAAATTTAGCAGTAACTTCCAAACTATGTTTATGTGATGAAGTTATCTAATATGAAAAAGCATCTTTCCCACTACAATGAGTTTTTGGCAAAATGAGATGACATAAATGGTTTAAATATGTATTCTGTCAAATAGGAGCAATTTTAATTATCTTCCCTGATTCAGTGTTATAGAGAATCATTTGCTAATCTCAGGTTTAGTCCCTAAATCCGCACTTTTGCTGGGAGGATACTGGCTCTCACTCCAGAGCTCCCACTTTCCTTCCTCTGAAGGCTAAAGCTCGCTTTAGTTCTTAAACACTAAGACCAAATTAGGGATTTTAGTTTGTCACCATAAAATCTCCAATTCTATGCCCAATAATGTATATTTCTCTATTTATTTGTACTAATTCCACGAATGAAATACTCCTCCATTAAATTAAATGTGATTCTCACTCTATTCTAGAACTCATACTCCATTTTGCGGATCATATGTTTCACAACATATTTTAAAATTTCAATTGGCCAGATCGAAAAGTAAAATAAGAATGGAGTGGAAAAACCATCACAATTTATTTTAATTTTCAAATTGGAACATCCAAACTATCTCTTCATTTCACCATATCTCAGAGTAGGGAGAAAGATAAAAAAAACTACTCAGAATTCATGAGAAAGATACAACAAAACACAAATTTAGATACACATGAGAAAGATACAACAAAACACAAATTTCATATATAAGAGAAAGTTCATAAAATAATATTAAACAAACAACACTTACCTGAAACTCTTCTTCAAAGAAAATCCCTTGTAGCCTCTCTTGGACAATTTCTCTCTTTACAATACTCTTGATTCCCTCTTAGAAGATGTAAGGAAGAAAAAATCTCTCACTTCTCTCCCTCTCTAAAAACTCTTAGAAAAGAATTCACACTTAAACTCACCACAAAAACTCAAATCTCTAAAGGAACTAAATGACTAATGGACTGAAAGTGGTTGGAAGGGGGGCAGAAGAAAGATTTTTTTGATCAATCTTTGCTCTAAATAGAGCCTAATGTCAGTTTTCTAATAGGTGCATCCAAAAACTCTTCAAAAAGCTTCTAATATCATAAAATCTTCTAGAAATCCATCTTGCACCGACATAGGTGCCATCAGCGCTAGTGGCTTGTGAATTAATTCAATGCTCTCGGTTAAATGGCACTACTGGCACTATTCCTGGTGCCGTCAAGGTTGAGGAAATTCTGGCCTCGATTTTGTAGGTCTGCGCTGTCGGTGTCTAGCCTGGCGCCATCGGCGCCGAGTATTTTTTTAAAAATTCCATTTTAACTCCAAGTTGCATCCTTTTTTGCTTCATTTTTTATTCAAGTCCTAAAAAACAACAACCTGCAAAAAAACATGAAAAATACCTTCCTTTACAGTGCAATATCATAAAAAAATTAGTATAAAATATAGGTCTATAAATGCATATATTTTGTGTGCATCAATAGTTCAAGATTCTGTTGAGCTTGTAGTCACTTGCTCTCCATACTATCAAGCTCTTCAAGTCACAATTTTAAATTTTCTTCTTCTATTATTTTGTTTGCTATTACAACTCTGAGAGAGAAGGAATTTCCACTATGAGTTGTAATATGGCAAAGCAAATGGTGTTCGCCGTGTAGGTGTTTGGCATGATGTTTGGTAAGCCCATAAAGCCTCTATCTAACGCTCATGCCATTGTCCAAGACTGTTACTTAATTTCTTTTTCATAATTTGTACTAATGTTTTATTAAATACATCAGCTAAACCATTTGTTTTGGGATAGTATATTATCGAAGACCTCTAGTCTATTTCATGTATTTGAATAAAATTGTTCATTTTTGTATTTTTGAAGGCTAGTCCATTATCTGATATAATCCTCCGAGGAGATGCAAATCTATAGACAACATGTTTCTTGATGAAGTGGAGAACTTGTTCTGCTTTAACCTCCTTGAGTGGTATTGCTTCTATTCACTTGGAGAAATACTTTGTAGCAGCTAAAATGAACCGATGTCTTTTAGATGAGGGTCTATAGGGCCCACTATGTTTACATTTAAATCGCTAGGATGCAATTGTCAGATGTAATACATTTGGCTGTTGTTGTAAGACTACCCCATGTATTTGACATTGATGATACTTTCTTGCAATTTCAAGACAGTCGGTCATCATTATAGGCCAGTAATCTCTCATTGTTTTTATTTTAATCTTAATTTTTGGTCCAGACTGGTGTGCACCACATAGACTTGAATTAACTTCTTTGATAGTTTTTTGGGCCTCAAATTTGCTTAGACATCTCAACCACATATGAACAAAACATCTTTGGTAGAGAACATCTTTCACTACAGCATAATACAATGCTCTTTATTTAATCTGTGCTCGATGGAATCATTTATAGGTAACCTTCTTGTTTGAAGTTATCGAATAATTGGTTGTCACCAATCATTCTCTTCTTTACTGATTGATGTCATTATTTTTTCTTCAAAAATTTTATTGAAGTTGTCATTATCAAGTTGAGGGAGAACTCATCATCCTTCTATGGAGATTAGAATGTCATCTTGTTTGGAATAAGAAAACTCTTTTTCTAATTTATCCAAAGCATTTGCTAAGGAGTTGTCTCATATAGAAACTAGGAAGAATGTCATATTTGGGAATTTTTGGACAATTTTAGAGTGCAACAAAAATATTATTAAAGTCGTGGTTTCAAAGTTCTGTATTTTCTTGCATTTTGATTAATAATTAATTGAGAATCTCGGTATATATTGATATATTTTATTTTCATTTGTATATTCAGTTCTAAGTTGGTTATGAGTGCTTCATAAGTGGCTTGTTAGTTTGTACATGGTCCAGTCAAGTGGTAGGAAAACAATATCATTACCTTATCTGGAGCGATAAAAATTAATCCTACTCTTGCTTTGTTAGGTATGATTGTCTGTTGATCTTTATCTTTCCGAGCAGATGAAGCTCCATCAAAATATAATTCCCATATTTTTTTGTCAAAACTATTTATTTCTAGTATTTTCTCAAAAGATAAGTCATCATTAAGAGCAGATTCATGTGGTATTGGGTCTGTTGTAGAAAAGTCTGCCCAAGTTTGTAAATTGACAAAATGCAACAATACAAATGGTATGTAAATTGGAGCAGTATCTTTGCCCATTTTACTATTCTTCCAAAAATTGTTGGTCGAGCCACTAAATATTGAAAAGGGTTAACTCGTGAGATAAGTGTTACCTTATGAGACAACATGTAGTGTCTTAGCATTTGAACTACAGAGATCAAAGCTAAAAAATGTTTCTCGATTGAAGGAAAAGAAATTTGTGTCCCTTCAAATATGGATGATCTATCGGGCCCACTATATGTGTGCCCCAACACTCAAATGGACATGAATCGATGGTTGTGTGTAGCACAAAAGAGGTTAGTGCAAGACCAATCCATGCACCTATCTCAAGTGAGACTTTCTGGATATATCCATGCAATCTATCAACATCATTGGACAATAATATCCGAGTCTCTTAATTTTCATCATCATCTTCGGCCTTGACTGCTGAGCACCACACAATTCAATGGGTACATTGTCAATATCTTGTGCTTCTTCTCTGCTTAAAAATCACAACCACATCTGATCGAACGACCTTCTATAAAAGACATTACTTACCAAAACATACGACATAGCTCTTTTCATGATATGATAAGCTTTTTACTTCTCATCTGGTAGTTGCTCTATCTGCAAATATTCTATTAATGACTTGCACAAATCTTTAGTAACGTCAGCTGCTACAGCTACCATCTCCACTTCTTTTCTGACCTTTCAAAGAATGTTGAGGTCAATCATTGAAACAATTTTGCATCTTTGTACTATAAAATCAATGGAATCCTCCGGTGGACATGCCAACTCATCAACAAGCTTGGATAAAGCATCAACATGAGCATTATCTCCCTGAGGAATCTTATATTGTGTTACACTGTGAATCTATTCTAACATTTTCATTGTGTAGTGATGATATTCTACTAACCTCAGCTTCAGGTCTTGTACTGTCCAAAAACTTATTGAATTATGAATTGTGAATCACCGTAGATGATAATATCTGTTATGTTTATCGATATTGCTAACTCTAATCTGGTAATCAAGGCTTCATATTCTACCTCATTATTTGTGTATAGCTCTATCAAGTGGTGGGAATATTACAACATTCAATAATCTGGTGTAACAAAAGTTAGACTGATTCCTTCTTTGCTTGGTATGACTATCTACAATCCATTATCATTTTTGGCTGATGAAGCCCAATCGAAATACATTTCCCAACTTCTAGTACTGGTTATCTTGACTTGTAGTATCTTCTCATCTAGTAGATCATCATTGAGAGGTGACCCGGCTGGAAGTGGGTGCACTGTAAAAAAAAATCTGCTAAAATTTGTCTTTTAATAGCGCTAGGAGTACAAAAGTTATGTTGAATTGTAATAAAATTATCGACCACCTTGTGAAGCATCCGAAAAGTGTTGGTCAGGTCATTAGATATTGAAATGGATTAAATGTTTAATAAAAGGTCACACAACGCTTCTCAAGAGTATGATGCTTTACCTCTGCCGGTATTAAAGTTATGTTGAATTGCAATAAAATCATCGACCACCTTGCAATGGTCGGGTCATTAGGTATTGCAATGGATTTCCTTTTGAATAAAGTGTGATCTTATGTAGAAGCATGTAATGCTTGAGCTTCTGGGTGGCAAAAATCAAGGCCAGACAATGCTTCTCAATAGTAGGATACTTTACCTCTACCGGTATCAAAGTTATGTTGAATTGCAATAAAATCATTGACCACCATGCAAAGAGTCTAGAAAGTGTTGGTTGGGTCATTAGATATTGCAATGGATTAACTTTTGAATAATGAGTGATCTTATGTAAAAGCATGTAATGCCTAAGCTTCTGGGTTACAAAAATCAAGGCCAGACAATGATTCTCAATAGTATGATATTTTACCTCTATCGGTATTAAATGTCAACTTAAGTAGTAGAGTGTGTTTTCCTTACCCTCATCATTGACCTGAGATAATAGGGCTTCGAAATAGTCATCTAAGGCTATGACATAAAGTATCAAAGGTTTTCCTAGGATAGGAGCTGCCAAAGTTGGAGGAGTACATAAATATTGCTTAACATCCTTGAATGCCTGCTAAAACTTTTCTTCCCAGAGAAAATCGGCCTCTTTTTTAATTAATGCCGAGAAGGGCTGACACCTTCCTTACAGATTAGATATAAAGCACCTCAGATATGTCAATTTATCTTGAAAGGATTGTAGTTATTTCAAGGTTTTAGGAGGTGCCATTTCTAAGATAACTTTAGTCTTATCTGGATCAATCTCGAATCCTCAATGATGGACAATGAATCCTAAAAAACTCCTAGAGGTGACATCGAAAGCACACTTTAAAGGATTTTCTTAAGAATATAGTGTCGTAATCATTTGAACACGATCCTCAAATCATACAAGTGAGCTACTCGCTGCTTGCTCTTGATGATTGAATCTTCCACGTTTGTGGATGAGGTCATCTAATATCTTCATCATAGCTCATTGGTATGTTGCTCTGGCGTTCTTTAATCCAAACGACATCATAATGTAGTAAAAGGTCCCAATTGACATTCTAAAGGCTGTAAGTGTTGCATCTTCCAGAGTAATTTTAGTTTCTTATGGACTGGTCGGAGAAAGTAGATGATTTGGGCTAGTTGGCAGAAAGTGGCCAGTCCTTTTTTTAGTAAGAGCTTTGGGCTTTAAGGGGCTTCAGTATTTACAACAAATCAACATGTGTAGGCTTTGGCTTAAATTCAGACAACAAGACACACTTTGGGAAAAATTCATGATTCCTAAATATTACTGATTTGATCATCCAAACATGATATGAAGAAAGCTGGGAGATTCTAGAGTTTGGAGAAACAAGCTCAAGATCAAGGAAACCTCTAAACAACTTTACTTATGGGAGCTGGGCAATGTAGAGATTAATTTTTGGCTAGATGGATGGTGTCCAGATGATTTTATGGGTCCTTTACCTGGTATTCTGGATAGTAATCTCATGAGGAAAGATTGTTGGATGTGACACTCCTAGTCAGAAGCTTTTCACCATACCTTATTGACTGACACCTCAGTCAACAAGGTCACCAAGATTCAATTTGATAGAAATCAGAAAGATAAACTGGCTTTAACTTCCTGCTTCAATCAAAGTCTGACTAAAGCCATTTATTATAAGCTATACCAGTGAGATAAGGTGCCATGGGCAGAATGCCTGTGGAACAAAGTTTCTAACCCCTTTTATGTCCTATTTTTTCTTGGAGAGTGCTAAATGATTTACTATTAACTGATGATATACTAAAACTTAAGGGATTAAGAGGTCCTTCTATGTGTCTTTTGTGCAGAAAATATATGGAATCAACTAATCACTTATTTTTCAATTGTTATTTATCAAAGCATATGTGGCAGGCCTTGCAATCACACTTTCAAATTAACACTATCAATTTGGGGTGGGCTAGCCTGAAGGACTACAAGAGTGGTTGACATGATCTGAATCTAGGCCCCATCCCTTTTATTATTGCCTGGTTTCTTTGGGATGCAGGAATTTAGGCAAAGCATGAGGATTTTGTCGTTACTACTGGAAAAGTGGTGGCTAAATTTTTGGCTTACATTACATTGATTCAATGGAAAAGCTTCCCAAACATCCTGAATATCTATAGAAGAGCTGAACAGAAAAGTTTTAAAGTCCTTAAGGTCGTGTGGCAAGAACTTTGTTCCCTTTCATCAAAATCAACACTGATGGATGTTTCTCTCCAAAGAAAGCTGGTATAGGAGGGGATTTCAGAGATCATCAAGGAAATTGCTTATTATACTTTACATTTCCAATTATGGTAAGGGATGCCATGGAAGCTGAAACACTTACTTTATTTTGGGCTCTAAAGATGGCTAGATTGAATAAGCAGACTCTCTTACAAGTTGAAGTAGATTCCTCCCAGCTAGTGGACTACATGATAGGCAAAAGCACCCCCTTGGCACATGCAACTGTGGATTACTCAAATGCAACACAAACTCAAGGAGATGAGAGTCCATTTTTCTTTTACTTACAAGGAAGGAAACAGACCAGCAAATTTCTTAGCAATAAGTGGAGATTACTATTTCCACCTATCCTTCTCCTTCTCTTATTATTTTGCTTCAGAGGGATAACTTTAATGCCCCCCACCTTAGACTTCAATTCTCTTTTTGAGCTTTAATAAAGATTCACTTTTCTTTAAAATATATATATATATATATATATTTATATATATAGTTTTGGAAAAATATTAAATCAAACTGATCACTTATCTTTTATAGTTTAAATGAAAGAGCACCACAACTTATGCTATGTACCCACTCGAAAGATAGACACATCGCTTGATGGTGAGCCTCAATAAAATAAACAAAGAAATGTATGACATCAGTTTGGTTTGCGAAACCATTTTATTATAGGAAGACATGTTCTCTTATTTAATATAAAAAATTAAGTAGTGTTTATATTTAGAAGGTTTGGAGAAAGCTTCCTATAAGGGCAAGCTCCTATAGTTAATTACAACATAGACAATTGAAGTCACCTAAGAAAACCCTCGATAAAAATTAGAGGATATTATCTTAAAAAAGTTCATAGCATAGAGCTTTTCAATGAGATCAAACAAAGTGGTGTGAAAAGGGAATGACTCGAATTTGGAACATTTTATTTTTGGAATCCAAAGCAACAAGAACTAGGGGTTGCCACATATTCTAAAGTGAACCTCGGTGACTTCCAAGCTACCCTATGGTTTTGTTTCTATTTAGAGGAGAAATATTTTAATTTTTCATCCTACCAATTTTATTAATTAGGGCTTACATTCGTATGAAACAATCACACAAATAGTTTGGAAGATGTTTGGAAGATGTGAGGATGTGAGGATTTAGTTCGTGACAAACGATAACCTCATAGTCCTAAAACAGGTTAGGGCTTATATTGTATAGTAGAGCCATACAAAAGATTAAATAAAAGTTGAGGATTTAAGTCACACTAGACTAACAACCTCGAAATCCTATGGCATTTTGTTCAATTCTAAGGAATGGTTGTGTTGGTGTAGACTTGTTTTGCTATCAAAGATGGACGTGTGACAACGACTTTATATATGCCAAAAAATACAAGAATTTGATACTGTTGCAAGAAGATTTAAGTCCCCGACAACGACACCAAAAACTTGACAATTGTTATAGATTTGATAAAAATGTGTATAAAATATTCAATAATTGTAAAGTCACAGTTATCAACGCAAGTATATGTATCACTCAAGTAATACAGGGCTCTAATGGAGTCCTGAATATCGATCCCACAAAGAGTAATACTAGAGGCTACGAACTAAGATTTAGAAAATCAATACTTATTCACAACAATACAGTTCAAATTGCTTATTTATCAGTAATAGGAAATTGAAATAAATATGTAATTTTAAAAAACCCGTAATTAACTATTTCTACTAATAAAGTTTCTAATGTGAAGTTCAATATATAAAAAAGCATCCTTCTCCTTGTCAAGAAATTAAAGTGAATGGATAAAGTGAATTAGTTCAAATTGTATTGTGCTAAATAAAAGCATACCTATTCTTTACCTTTTGGTCCACGCATAAAGAACATTGACTAATCCTATTCTTTGTTACTGAATCTGCGGCTAGACTGGGAGGATACCAGCTCTCACTTCGGAGCTCCCACGTTTCCCTCGCCTTAGGGCTAACATCTACACTTCAACACCCAAACGATAAGACCGAATTAAGGATTTTAGTTTGTCACTCTAAAATCTCCAATTCTACCCCCGATAATTTGATTTCCCTATTTATTTGCACCAACCTTCAAGGACTTTGACCTCCCTAAATCTTGGATATAACCTTTACTTTAGTTGTAAAACTCAACTATTTTAACAAATCAATTGGCCATATTGAAAGTAAATTAAGATCTAAGTGAAAATATCATCACAACTTCTTTAAATTCTCATGGCTCAACCAATTCAAATCTTTATTTCACAAAATCTCAAGACAAGGAGAAAGACAGAGAAAACTACTCCGAACTCATCGAGAAGATACGACAAAACTTAGAACTTATATATAAAAGTAAAGTCATACAAACTTCAATAAGTAAATACCACTTATCTCTAATTCCTCCACAAGATAACTCCTCGAAGTTCCTCTGAATCTTTTTCTTTCTTTACACCACACAGAATTCTTCTTCGAAGCGGCAAGGAGGAAGAAATCTCTCTCTTTCCAAATTAAACTCTCTACACTCTACAAATAACAAAAACTTAACGGACACCTCCACGGGGCTCCCCCTTTTTTGGCCCAAATGTTTCTCTTAAAGTTGTATAAGAGTTTTCCAAGAGTTGCCTAAGCGTCCCTTAAAACATCGTCCACATTCAATGCACCTGTTAAGAGAACCGCCGTTCTCATCGTCAGTGACCTTGATGGCACTGTCAGCAGCCTTCTAAAATATTTGATTCTGGACTCTAAAAAAAAACCTACATTCGGCGTAGATGGGCTCGCGGTCGGCTCCCTAGTTCAAATCTTCATATTTTGGTCCTTTTTCCTCCAAATTAGCTCCTTTTTGCATCTTTTTTATCCAATGACCATAATTCAACATACTTGCAACAAAACATCAAAAATAACCTTTTTTAAGTGCAATATCATCAATACTAGTATAAAATAGGTATGCAAATCTCAACTTATTTTTTTTTGGTCAAAATCCCCCAAACATAACAATTATTTGTCCTCAAGTAATTTTAGTACTACATAAAAGTTATGATCTTTTATAGTAAAGTTTTAATTCAAAAATACTATAAGTTTGATTTAAGTAAAAACCATAGTGAGATTTTAAAAAAATATTCGAGTAATTAAATTAACTCTGTAGGTACAAGACTATCTAGTCATCAAGTTTAAGAGTTATAATTTTCTATTCATTTCAAGAATGACTATATGTTGTAATATCAAGTCATTTAGAATATTCAAATGATAATAACTTCATGAGAACACTACTATTAAAAGATGCTAATCCATAAATATAAGTTCAAGAATATATTTAGGTTTTCCTTTTAGGTAGGTCCAAGTGAAGCCAATTTTTTATTAGGCATCTCCTCAAGCTTCTCCTCACTTATATATTTTTTCTTTTTTTTCAGTTGGATTGCTTTCAATCCTATATATTTTTTTCTTTTCTTTTCAGGGATTGTTGTCAATCCTTTCTTTTTCTTTTTCAAGTGAGGATTACTATATCTGGATAGCCTTTAATGATTTTGAACAAATATTTCAAAATGTAGTTTTCTTTACTTTAAATAGTTAATTATAATCTTATTCTCTTATACTAAATATCTTAATCTACAAAATTACAAAAATATTCCCTTAAATCTACCATAATATTTAAATATCTACAAAATATTGTTAGCTGAATTAAATTCACTACAAAAAGTCATATTAATAATTTTTGAAAATATTAAAATTGAGAACAACTAATAGTTAATCTTTTTCTTCCCTCCCCCAAACTTAAATTTTTCAATATGAATGATGACAGGTG
>NW_018224045.1:35793-39712 GCF_001263595.1 Phalaenopsis equestris
CACAAGCAAACTCTTCAAAGTTCCTCTGAATCTCTTCCTTTCTTTACAGCACACAGAATTCTTCTTCGAAGCGGTAAGGAGGAAGAAATCTCTCACTTTCCCTCTACTCTTACAATCTCTCAAAGAATTCCTCACAATACTAACCCTAAATAAGTACAAAATTAAACATTATACAAACACAATAATTTGCTAACACCCGACAATACTAAACAAAAAAACAATTACAAATATATTACAATGCAAATAAAAATAACATCACATTATAATTTTACACAGTATTAGTCAAAATCTATTATAACTACACATGAAATTTTCAACTACCACACTAAACATTTATAATAATAATTAAAAATTAACCAATTGCAACATAAAAATAAAAATAAAAGTGTAAACAAACAAACATCTATCTCTATTACAAAATTACAAAAATAAAAGTACTCTACCATATATCAAAATCTCATAGTATATCCTCATCTCCCTGGTCAGCAGGTGGATTGGACTGATACTGAGTATAACAGGGGCATTCAGGAAAAGTAACATCAGGCTCACCTCCATAGTGCAGGGCCTGAGCTTTGTAGTAAGCTATCTCAAAATAAAAATGTCTCTGTAGGTACTCACAATCATAATAATGTCTACATTCTAAACCCCCAATTCTTTAATTTATTTGCTCTATACGCTTTCGCTGCAAGGTTAACTCATTCATTAAATCATTCAGGGTAGGGGAGCTAGAGGAAGGAAGATCATAACTAGTAGAGGGGATATCTCTACTAGTAGAAGGTTCTTTACTCCTACTCCCATATCTTCATCCTTCATGGGATTCATACGTCTTTAAATTAGCTTTACTAATGGGTTTCATAGGGTAAACCCATTCCTCATCATCTCCAGCTTCAACTTCAGAAAGTTGGCAAAGTGCATAAATCAGGATAGGATGTCCTAGACCTCCAATTGATTCACTCTTTGCCGTGGTCAATATATTCTAATTTATAATTCTCCCAACATTTATAGTTTTATTCTTTTGAATATAAAAATTCAGAATAGCTCTATCTCTTATTACCTCACTATCGTGATAGGTAGGTAACAGAGTAGAAGAATTAAAATAGTGTCACGCTTTAGATGTGACATTCAACAAGAAAGCAAAAAATTTTACCCTTTCTCATTGCTTTATCTTCCATGTCCCTTTCTCATCAATGAGAAAGTTGATGACATCATTCAGTGGGCCTTCCATTGTACTGAAGGTTTCATAATTTCAGCTATAGGAGTCTGGGACTTCATAAAATGAGTTAATGCGGGCGGCAATAAACTCAACAGAAAAACCCCTTACTCGAACGGTTCCCTCCTCAAAGTAGAATGCATTGGCGTAAAATTCTTTCACAATATTCACAGCAGCCTTATTGGTGGTATAATAGAAGTTTTCCCACCTCCATTCGGTAATAACTTGTTCTACTTCTCCTCCCGGACTCTCAAAAACACGATCTTGTATACATTTCTTCCCTTTAATTACTGAAGTAAATCTTGACTGAGCCTTCGCATTGACGAAGCGAGACTCATCCCACTCAAGTCGCCTCTGTTATCGTGGAGCCATGTTAATCTAATCAGAATTATTAAAATTCTAAAGTACACATCAAATACTCAAATAATGGCTTCCAAGAGTGACTCTAAGAGTTCAAAATTAAATTCCATGAATTTATTCCAAATATTTTCTCCACATTCTTAATTTTTTTAGATCTTCTCAATGTGGAAGATATTCAAGGTGAAAATCAAATATTTTTAGGTTGGAGTGAAGCTCTTTCTGAGAGATGATAAAATCTGGTGTCTAAATGCTTTGAAATCGTGCCAAATCCAAGATCTTCAAGCCTTAGATCGAAATTTTTTTAAGAGGAAGGGGATGATGAATAGTGGCGGTGGCGGTTCGCTGGTCAAAATCACAATTAAAAGTGTTTCTTTGGGATCTCATCATTGGCGGGATCTTCATCACCGTCAACGAGTTCTATTGAATTAAATAACATGAGTCTCGGGAAAAATCCGCCGTCGGCGGCGTCGAGGGTGGCGTCGGCTGCCGTCGACGGCGTCGATGGCACCGTCGGCGAGATTTTCATAATTCGTGCAATTTCCATATTTTTGTGATTTTGATTAATTTTAAGCCTCAACGACATCCATTCAATCATTCTAAACATAAATTTTAAGTGATTAAATGATGTACTAACCCAAATACACATTCACAACAGAAAACCTTACAATTATTTATAAATTTCAAGGGTTACAGTACACGTTACATAACACACATAAGTTTGGTATTTTCTCAACCTCAATACATCAATTAGCATCGCAATCCAAGCCACAACAATCTAAATGCTGAAAACAAAGATCCTATGCTCAATCTCAACTATACTTAGATCTAAAAGAAAATTTAGAAAGTGACCTAAGCACATAAGTTCAAATAAAATCACACACTTAGACATATTGGTGGTAAAGTAAATCTACTACTCTTCTGATTCTGTGTTTGTTTCTCCTCTGATATCACCCATTGATTGAACATGAACGAAGAGGTTATAGAAGTGTCAGTATGGAAATTCTTTAGTAGAGATCTTTTCTATCAATCCCATCTTCCTCAAATATCGTATCAAACTTCCTTCGATATGTCCAGAGTGATCAAAAAGCTCTTTTATCCTCCAGTCTAAATGATAAAAAAAATCAGAGATATTGTTATTTGCATTCATAACATTTCGCACCTCTTTCTCCAGTTTCTTGATTTTGCGCAGGATCACTAGTGTCTTGTCTGGAACTAAAGGCTGAATATGAATTGAATTCTTAAACGATTGATCCACAATAATAATCATATCATTCTCATCTTCATTGGCTGGGAAATTATCAGTTGGGTCCGAAGGCTTCCAAGGTAGAAGTACTTTTCCCCAATTCTCATAAGATACTTGGAACTAACTGCACATATATAACTCCTTAATTCGTCCAGGAGTAAAGGTTATCCATCTACCTCACACATAGAAAACTACCTGGTTGATTCCATGCAAATTAGTATAAAAATTCTTCACCACAGGAACGACTACGACGGCTGTAGTGTAGTACAACACTTCCCATCATCGCCGCACTATCGTTTCTTCAATTTCCATCGTGGGATTAATTGTTCAATCCTAGATTCACGAATCCTGTTTCTTTAATTTATCTTTTCTTGTCAGCACTTTGTTGAAGATTCGCTGCGCCTCAGAACTAATGAACTTTCTCCAATTAAACACTCAAAATCTAAGGTTTTTAGTGGATTTGGACGCCAAAGGAATGAATTTGGTGGAGTTTCAATTCATTTTGGAGTAATACAAACTTAAGAACCGAATTTGGAAGTTTATAGGGAGTAACTTCTGCCTAAAATCGTTAAAAATCTTCATTTCAAACTCCAGAAACCGTCATCCAGTCGTTCTCACCGTCGGCGGCACCGTTCTTACCATCGGCGACATCGATGGCGCCGTCAGCGAGCCTTTAGACTTAATTGCCTGGACTCCCGGGAAAAACTTGATGTCAGTGCCTAAGGAAAAAATTTCACAGTTTTGCTCTGGTTCGAATGCGTTCCAGTTTTCTCTATGGATCCAATTTTTATGATCATTCAAGGGTAAATATGAGTAGTAGAGTTCAATACTATCACAAACTAACAATAATTTCATTTAAAAACACTGTAATTGCAATAAAAGTATGTATAACTATGGGTTGCCTCCCATAAAGCCCTTGGTTTAACGTTGTCAGCCCGACCTATTCAAGTATTACTTAGGTTGACTGACCATTAAAACCTCTTTAAAATTTGGTCTTTTACCCTCAAAATAGGGCTTTAATCTATATCCATTTACTTTAAATCTATTCCCAATCTTTTGATCTTCAATTTCAACAGCTCCGTAAGTATAAACTTGAGTCACAGTAA
>NW_018224045.1:40739-41029 GCF_001263595.1 Phalaenopsis equestris
TATTATAAAGTTGTTCATCAGGTAAACCATATGTAATTTCATTATCGGTGTCAGGTAATTCATGATATTCTAAGCTTGACAAATGATCAGCAATTTGATTATCAGTTCCCTTTCTATCAATAACCACGAAATCAAAATCTTGCATCAAAATTATCCATCTAATTATCCTTGGTTTGGCATCCTTCTTTTGTATCAGATATTTAATAACAGAGTGATCAGTGTGCACAACACATTTAATTCCAATTAAATAAGATGGATCTAAATTTGTTAAAAGCATACACAATAGCCAG
>NW_018224045.1:41158-44103 GCF_001263595.1 Phalaenopsis equestris
CATCACACATCAGTTTGAATGGTTTCTCCCAGTTAGGTGAAACTATAATAGGGGTTATGATTAGTTTTCCTTTTAATAACACAAAGGCATTTAAATGGTTTTCATTAAATTCATAATTTTTGTCCTTTTCCAAAAGTTGGCATAGAGGTTTAGTAATTTTTGAAAAATCTTTAATATAATGCCTGTAAAAAACAACTTGTCAAAGAAAACTTCTAACCCCTCTTACATTAGTAGGAGGTGTTAATTTAGATATAACTTGAATTTTTGCAGGGTCTGCTTCCATACCATTTTTCAAAATTTTATGCCATAACACAATTCCTCCTGCAACCATAAATTGACATTTCTCCCAATTTTGAACTAAATTAGTTCTTTCACACAACTCCAAAAATTTTTCAAGATAATTTAAGTATGTGTCAAATGATGTTCCAAATACAGAGAAATCATCCATAAATACTTCTAATCCATCATCAATTAACTTACTAAATACAGACATCATACATCTCTGAAATGTTGCAGGTGCATTACATAATCTGAAAGGCATTCCTCAAAAAGCAAAAGTTCTAAAAGGACTAGTAAATGTTGTCTTTTCTTAATCCTCAGAAGCAATAGGAATTCGATGGTAGCCGGTATATCCATCTAAAAAATAAAAATATTTGTGCCCAGTAAGTCTATCCACTATTTGGTCTAAATATGCTAAAGGGAAGTGATCTTTCATAGTGGCGGTGTTTAATTTTCTATAATCAAAGCAAATACTCACCCAGTAACTTGTCTGATATGTATTAATTCATTATTCTCATTCGCTTCAACAGTCACTCCTCCTTTATTAGGACACAATGAATTGGACTTACCCAGGCACTGTCTGAAGTAGGATATATAATTCCAGTGTCCAACCTTTTCAAAATTTCCTTTTTGACTACTTCTTTAATAATTGGGTTTAATATCCTTTGTGGATCAATTCTTGGTTTATATTATTCATCCAATATAATTTTATGCATACAGATTGAAGGACTGATTCCTTTAATATCAGCTAAGGTCCAGCTAAAAGCATTCTTATATCTTTTTAATGTATCCAAAAGTCTTTGCTCTTGCAAATCATTTAACTCTGAAGATATAATAACAGGTAATGTAGATGAGTTTCCCAGAAACACATACTTCAGGTGGTTAGGTAATATTTTCAACTCAAGTTTAGGTGGTTTTATAATTGACGGAACTAGATTCTTATCAACATTTCTTGTAATATCCAGCATCTCAAATCTTTCTTGAACATAATTTAATTCTTCATTTTCTATTTTATCTGAAATAACTTCATCTTTGTCTTCAAAATGTTCTTTCTCTTCAAAATGTTCTTTAAAATGCTCGTGCAATAGATGTCACTAATTTCCATGCGAAAACATTCATTATCTCTTTCAACAACAATGTATTTCATAGATTTCACAATGTTAAAAGTCACTTCTTGATCATTAACTCTCATAGTTAATTCTCCCTTTTGAACATCTATCATAGCTTTTCCAGTAGCTAAGAAGGGTCTCCCTAAAATTATAGGTATTTTGTTATCTTCCTCCATATCTAAAATAATGAAATCCATAGGAAAGATAAATTTATCAACTCTTACTAACACATCTTCTATAACTCACTTAGGATAAGTAACTGAATGATCCGCTAACTGAAGATTTATAGAAGTAGGTGAGACTTCTCCTAATCCTAATTATTTGAAAATTGATATAGGAATAAGTTAAATGGTGGCTTCCAAATCACATAAAGCTCTTCCATAAAATTTTTCACCGATAGCACACGGTATAGTGAAACTACCTGGATCTTATAATTTTTCAAAACGCTTTTTCTGAATAATTGCACTACACTCTTCGCTAAGTGCAACAGTCTCATTATCAATGAACTTCCTTTTCTTGTTCAAAATATCTTTCATAAACTTCACATAATTGGGCATTTGCTCTAAAGCTTCTACAAAGAGAATATTTACCATTAATTTTTATTCAGTTTGTGTTGCTTCAATATTTGAGTGAATGGTGGTGGAGGTTTCTCCACATTAATTTTCATAGGTTTCCCCACATTAATTTTCATTAGTGTAAGTGGATATTCTAAATCTGTGTATTCATGGTCCTTTTCTTTCTCTGTAACCACTTTCTTTTTTTCATATTTCGTTTCTTTCTACACTCTTGTTTCCAATTCTTTTCCACTTTGAAATTGTAACGCTTTTATTTGTTCTTTTCCTTGATCTTTAGGATTTGGTTCCACAGTACTAGGAAAAGTTCCCAATGCTCAGTTACTAAGCGCAGTAGCGATATGCCCCAATTGGTTTTCAATATTCTTGATAGCAGTTCCTTGATTTTTTTAATTGGTTTCCTAGAATTTGTAATTGATTTTCATGATTCTGCAATTATTGACCCATGTTTAGTATCATCTCTTCCATAGACAACTTCTTTTCCTTAAATTGAGTGTTACTGTTAAATAATGGAGGATAAGAAGGTCTATAATTAACATTTCCTTGGTTGGATGAATTTCCTAATGGGTTCACTGGGTTGTTTGACCATTGTTGATTTGTATAAGAATTGTTGTTCCAATTAAAATTACAATATTCTTCCAACTTGGGTTATAATTGTTTGAATAATGATTGTTGGGTCTATTGTTAATTGCATTTAAAGTCTCATACGATGTTGAAAATCCACAAATTTCCCAGATGAATTCTCTTCCATCATAGTACGTGTTGGATAATAATGCATTCCATAATGATCTAATTTCTTTGATATTGCAGCAATCTGCGAAGCTAACATAGATATTGCATCATAATCGTGGATATTAGCTACTCTTTTAGGATTTACCCTTTCAGAGGGCGATTGAAAATTATTGGTAGCCATCTCTTCTATTAACAAATAAGCCTCATCAAAAGGTTTTGACATTAAAGAACCACCAGCCGCAGCATTTATAAT
>NW_018224045.1:44169-86161 GCF_001263595.1 Phalaenopsis equestris
TCCTTAAATCTCTCCTAAGCTTCATATATCAACTCTCCATCAATCTGACAAAATGATGTTATGTCATTTCTAAGTTTAGCAGTTTTAGATGGAGGGAAATATTTGGATAGAAATTTCTGTAAAAGTTCTCCCCAAGTTCTAATAGATCCAAGTGCTAACAAATTTAATCACATTTTAGTCTTATCCCTAAGTGAAAAAAGGAAAAAGTCTAAGTCTAACAGCATCTTTCGAAACTATGTCATATTTAAAGGTAGCACAAAGCAATTCTAAAAAATTGGCAAGATGTAAATTTGGATCATCAGTTGGTGATCCCCAATACTGATTATTTGATACCGTTTGGATAATAGCAGATTTAAGCTCAAATGAATTAGCAGCTACATCAGGGTTTTTGATAGGTAAGTGATTTTTATCTTCTGTAGGATTTGCATAATCTCGTAAAGGTCTAAGTTGACGTTCATTTTCCATTTTTTAATTGTTCACGTTGTTTTCCATCGTGTTAGGATTTCTAGGTTTTTTTCTTAATTTTCTAATTTTTCTAACATTGCGTTCTAATTCTGAATCGTAGGGTATAACATTTTCAGGTCCAAATTTACGCATACAATTGAAATCAGTACACAGAAAAGTAGTTAACTAGATATGAAAATAAGTTGCAATTCAAGTAAAAGTTTTCTAATAGTCCTAATTTGTCTGTTACTCTAATTATGATTTTTTTTTTACGCCCCGGTAATGGCGCCAAAAACTTGACAACGACTTTATATATGCTTGAAAATACAAGAATTATATATTGTTGCTAGAAGATTTAAGTCCTCGGCAAAGGCGCCAAAAACTTGACAACGGTTATAGATTTGATAAAAAAGTGTATAAAATATTCAATAATTGTAAAGTCACACTTATCAACACAAATATACGTATCGCTCAAGTAATACAGGGCTCTAATGGAATCCTGGATATCAATCCCACAAGGAGTAATACTAGAGGCTACAAACTATGATTTAGAAAATCAATACTTAATCACAACAAAATAGATCAAATTGTTTATTAAATATGTAATTTTAACAAACTCTTAATTAACTAATTCTACTAATAAATTTTCTAATGTGAAATTCAATAAATAAGAAAGCATCCTTCTCCTTGTCAAGAAATTAAAGTGAGTGGATAAAGTGAATTACTTTAAGTTGTACTGTGTCAAATAGGAGCATACATATTCTTTATCTTTTGGTCCAGGCATAAAGAACATTGACTAATCCTATGCTTGGTTACTAAATCTGCGGCTAGGCTGGGAGGATACGGGCTCTCGCTCTCACTTCGGAGCTCTGACATTCCCCTTGCCTGAGGACTAACATCTACACTTTAGCACCCAAATGATAGGACCAAATTAAGGATTTTAGTCTGTCAATTTAAAATCTCCAATTCTATGCCCGATAATTTTTATATCCCTATTTATTTGCACCTAACTTTCAAGGACTTTGACCTCCCTAAATCTTGGATATAATCTTCACTTTAGTTGTAAAACCTTCCTAAATCTTGGATGTAATCTTCTTTTTAGTTGTAAAATTGAACATATTTTAACAAATCAATTGGACAGATTGAAAGTAAATTAAGATTAAAGTGAAAAGATCATCACAACTTTCTTAACATTCTCATGGATCAACCAATTCAAATCACTGTTTCACAAAATCTCAAGAAAAGGAGAAAGATAGAGAAAATTACTCAGAACTCATGGAGAAGATACGACAAAACTTAGAAGTTATCTATACAAGCAAAGTCATACAACTTCAATAAGTAAATACCACTTATCTCTAATTTTTCCACAAACAAACTCCTCGAAGTTTCTCTGAATCTCTTCCTTTCTTTATAGCACACAGAATTCTTCTTCGAAGCGGCAAGCAGGAAAAAATCTCTCACTTTTCCTCCACTCTTACAATCTCTCAAAAAATTCCTCATAACACTAACCCTAAATTAAAGTTTCTACACTCTACAAACAACAAAAAACTCAACGGACACCACCACGGGGCTCCTCTTTTTACGGCCCAAATGTTTCTCTTAAAGTTGTAGAAGAGTTTTCCAAGATTTCCCTAAGCGTCCCTTCAAAAATTATTTACATTCAATGCAACTGTTAAGAGAACTGTCGTACTCGCTGTCAGCGGCCTCGATGGTGCCGTCAGCGGCCTTCTAGAATATTTGATTTTGTACTCTCCGGAAAAACCTATCGTCGGCGCCGTTGGGCTCGTCGTCAGCGCCATAGTTCAAATCTTCATATTTTGGTCATTTTTGCTCCAAATTTGTCCTTTTTGCATTTTTTTGCTCCTATGAAAATAATTCAACATACCTGCAAAAAAACATCAAAAATACCCTTCTTTAAAGTACAATATCATCAATATTATTATAAAATAGGTATTAAAATCTTAACATATTTTTCTTTGGTCAACTTTTTACCCACAATGCTAGCTCCGGCGAGTTTATATTTCAGAATTGTGAAATTATAGAGATTGAGAGAAGTATCAGGTTCAGAGGTCAACTTTTCTAATGTGTCAAGTTCTGTTGTCAAATAAATTTTTTTCCTAAGGTAATGGTTATTTAAAAATTTTAGGGGAGTTAAAGTTGATTGGAGTGACACCACTTAGGATCCCACGGTTGCATTGTTCTAGTATCAGTATTTTTTTTTTTAAATTACTTAGCTTAAACAAGTTGTTACACTTATTTTAACCAGGGAGATCTCAATAGCAACCATTGGTTACCTCATCCGAGGGACTCCCGTAAATTTGAAAGAGCGCTTTATGTTTAGTGATATTTCGAAAGATTTATGGTTTACCTTTGAAACGGTCAACTTTTTATTTTTTGAAAATGTTGATTAATTTTTAAAAATGGTTGTTTCTGTTTGCTAGTAAAGGAAATTTCTCAACCAAGCAAGTATAATATTGTAGAAAAGGTAATATAAGACTAGTTGAAGGTGTAACTAACAAATTCCAAATTATGACTTATTGAGTATCGAAAGATCTTAATAGATGATTCTAGAACAAAATATAGCAAGTACAATTTGTCATTCATATTGTCCAAGAAGTTTCAAAGTATTTAGAGGATGACACCGGACTACTTTGAGGATCTCCTGAAGTATTTCAGTTCATTTTGAACTTATCATATTGTTCCATTACTCATCCCAGGTCAAATTAAAATTACCTCATTACTCGGTGAACTTTGGCATTTTAGTTATCCCGAGGACAGGGTACTCGATTAACCTATTGATTTTTCACTTACAATTTATGTGGGTGAATGCCCCCAAGGCAAGCTCCAGTCATTAAAGATTTGATACCCACTACTAAAGTTGGGCTTGATGGTGTTAATCATCAACAACATTATTTTATAAATCCCATCCAATCAAGTGTTAAAATTGAGCCTAGATCACCATCAAGCCCCATTATGAATCTAATGAGAGAAAGGTTGGCAAATGTAAGAATTTTAATTTAGGTGATATAGATTCCGATTAAAAGAGCTCATATCAAAATTAATTGTGGACTTAATCATAAGGGGAACATCCTCTGCTTAGTTTAAGCCCATCAATTGATAAACATTTGATTTTAATTAAATTTCAAACCTTGATGATTTTAGCAATTGATAATATTTATTCTTATTATGAGAAAGTGACAAATTGGTTTCTACCTCTTACCCATTATATCTCAATCATCCAAACTTATTCAATTAGGGTCAAAATTGTCCATTACCCTTTGATTAATCCTAAATTTTAATTAAGGCATAAATTCTAACATGACCATTTTAGCCTTTGGCCTCTTCATGTCATAATTCATGAAGCATAATTAAAATGACTTAAAATATGCTTAAAGTACTGCTCTACCGAGAGAGTAATTAAAACATCTGAGGAGAAAAATGAGGATTATTCAAATTTTAATTCATTTAAATGATCAAATAATAGTTGTAGGTTTATGAGAAAAACATTAAAGATTCTTTTGGGTCAGAGAAACACTAAGGCAAAATTCCATGACTTATTAATCAAATTTTTTCTTTAATTTCATAATTATTTATTGTTCTTTAGTGATTTAATTAAGTGGGAAAATTATGTTTTACATTCAAAATTTTATTTTTATATTTTTATTAAACCTCTCTGAGTCTAGAGAACTTAGAAAAACAAATTTTATATTTTTATGATTTTTAATTTTTTTATTATAATTATTTTAATGATAAAATAAGTGAAATACGTTTTTGAGTCTAGGAAAATTTATTTTTAAGGTAGAAAAATTAGGAAAAATTTATTAATGAGTCCCAAGTAATCAAGAAACCATTAGGAACATTTTGAATCAATTTTGTATTTTTGGAATTTTTTAATTAAATTTAATTATTTTTAATTAAAAATAAATCTAAAAATTAAAGTATTTTATCAAAAATTTTTTTTTTACTAAGTGCTCCTTATCACAAGAAACTCAGAAAACCACTTTCATAATTTTCAATGTGTATTTAATTTAATATAATTATTTTTGTACAAAAATATAATATCTCTTAAAAAATCAACTTTAGTGCTTAAATTTAATCAAATAACTTTCAAATTTTTCTGAGGGGTTAACATGATTTTTGCACCTAATATGGAAAAGATTTTGCTGATTTTTTACTATTATTTATTACATAAATTAATACAAGATATATACACCTAATCAAATATATAAATGTACAAAATTATTCAAGCCATTATGATATTTTTCATAGACTTCTCTAACTATAAGAATCCTACTAAAATTTATCCCATAAATTTTCAAGTGATATTTCAATTTACATAATTAATTTAAACCAAAATAGTTATCTTTGCTTGGAAATTAGAGTTAGGAGCATAGAGATATCCTCTAATCATGGAAAAATCAGAGGACATGACCTCTGTCATGAGGAACAAACTCTCAAAATTTCAAGTTATTGTGAGCAATGCTTAACCATAATGAATTGAAATACCATAGGAAGTATTTAATTAATTAAAAATCAAAGTGTTATCAAATAATTTTTAATTTTTGTCCACATTATTCTCCTCTGTTCATTGAGCAAGAGGGTATTTTTAATTTATTTTTATGATTTTTGTACATAAAGATATAAATTTTTAAATTTTTGGCACTAAAATAAATTTATAAAATCTTGATTTTTCTACTTAAACCAGTCAGCACCACCTCATCCTACGACGCGTCAAGCTTTATACGCAGATCTCTGCATTAGATGTCGAAAGCCACCTCAGCGCCACGTGTCTCACGGTTCACGTATCATCTTCTCATCCGGCTCGATCATGACCGTCCATGAAATAATCTTGTGATCGGATGACATCCGTTTGTCGTCCACAAATGTCGTAACCCGTAAGCCGTCCAGACTAAAATCTTAAGATCTCAAGCTAGACTCAACCAAATAAAATGGGATTTTTCTTAAACCTCCATCTCTTTAAGACGAACATATCTATACGAATTATACGGTATGAAAAATAGTTGATGTGTATGGAGAATAAAAATAGACCCAGTTTAGAGTTAGAGCTCAATTCCTTGGTCTGAGAGGGGAGGCCTCAATTTGATGATTGTAGCAACTTTGATTGGGTCCGAAGAACCTCTTGATGAACTCTTGAACCTTTGTGATGTGTCTGAGTATGATTTTTAACATTACTTGGGTGTTAATTTTGGGATTTAGGCATTTAACTTGAAGACATTTGGAGACATGGCCAAATTAGGGCAAAAAATGGGGGTTTTGGTCCAAGTTGGTTTTTAGTAAAATTGGGGCTTGACCAATGCCAATTGAAGGTTCAACTTGGTATGTGAAAGTGTTTTAAAGAGTGTAAGATGCAAAATTGGGGCAATTGGATAGATTTGGGGTTCAATTGAGTGAGATTTTGGTTTTGGGTCAAATTGGGGCTTTTGACTTGGGTTAAAATTTGGTTCAAATGTCAGACAATTAGGCTTGCACTTGGTTTCAATAAAGCTTAGATATGATGAATTTGTGTTTATAATTGAAATTATAGAATATTGGGATCAAATTGGTGGACATTTTGGGTGAATTTGGTAATTGGGCCTTTATGAGCAATTTGGGGCTTTTGGTCAAAATGGGTCGAAGTGGTCAAATTGGGTTCAATTGAGGGGTCAAAATTGGTTTTTGGATACATTTGAATTGATTTTGAAGGTTTTGGGAAATTTTGGACCACTAAGTGTATTTTTCTAATTTTGGCAATTTTTTTGGTATTTTAGTAATTCTGGCAATTTTGGGAGTTTTCAAATGATTAAGATGATTTTGAACAAATTTGTGTATTTTTGCTGAAATTTGGAATTTTGGTCAAACTTAGGTTTGGAGTGTTTTGTTAAATTGGGTAGATTTGGAGAGGGGGGGGGGGCAAAAGGCTAAGTTAGGTAATTTTGTGAAAGTCAGGTTCCAAACACCCTATTTGAGTCATTGACCAACGGAGTCTCCATTTGGGTCCTCTATGTACTGGCATTAACTAAACCCTAGACTAGGCTAGTGGGTCTAGGGGACCATCTACATGAATCTCCCAAAAGATCAAGGGATCATAGTTAACAAGTTTGGGTTTAGGGTTGTGAGTGGGATGAATGTACAAGTGAGCGACAATGTGTGTACCAGCTCAAAACCAACACCCAGAGTCAAACCTTAGGCCAAAAAATTTTATAGGGACTCACCTTGAGCTCCGTCATATTTAACCCATCTACAAAGTGCTAGAGGTTAGGACAAATAGATTATGCTATTTTCAACTTCTTTATTGGTTTTAGCTCATGAGATTCTCTTGCCCTCGATCTTATAACACTTATCTCTAGACCTTATGATTTCTTATAGCAGATATCTAGCTCAAATTTTTAAAGTATGATCAGCAGTGAAACATGATCAGGTTCCTGAAAGTTATCTTATTAATTCCTTTTCACCCCTACAATTCCACAGTGCTCATTCTAGAGTTTTATCGTGGCACTCAGGGTTACAAGCTGAATTAATAGAACACAGCGTCCTGATCAACATTCATTTACAGATCTTAAATTAATAATCAACAGTGTTCTGTCCTCATAAATCATAATACCAAAAATAAGCATGCATAAGTCGAAAAGGACGTTAAAGAGTTTTCAGCCTACCTCGAATGTAGAGAGGGGAATAAGACATCAAAGCCTACCTGTAATGTAAGGATGGGAATAGAAAGTCAAACCCTACCCCGAATGTAGAGATGTGAATAGGTCGTCAATGCCTACCTCAATTGTAAGGATGGGAATAGGAGGTCAAAGTGTACCCCGAATGTAAGGTTGTGAATAGGACGTCAAAGCGTTCCCTGAATGTGGGGATGGGATGGGAATAAAACGTCAAAACTCACCATGAATGTAAGGATGAGAATAGGACATCAATGCCTACCTTGAATGTAGAAATGGAAATAAGAGGTCAAAGCCTCGCCTGAATTTGAGGATAGGAATAGGACGTCAAAGCCTACCATGAAAAAATAGATGGGAATAAGCCATTAAAGCTTACTCTAAATGTGAGGATGGGAATAGGACGTCAAAGCTTACTCAAAATGTAGAGATTGGAATAGCACGTCAAAGCCTACCCCAAATGTGAGGATGAGAATATGACGCGAAAGCCTACCCCAAATGTAGAGATGGAAATAAGGCATCAAAGCCTACCCCGAATGTATAGATGGAAATAGGACGTCAAAGCCTACCGAAAATGTGAGGATGGGAATAAGACTTCAAAGCCTACCCCAAATGTTGGGATGAAAACAAGACGTCAGAGCCTACCCCATATCTAGAGGTGAGAATATGACTTCAAAGCCTACCCTGAAGGTAAAGAAGAGACTAGGAAGTCAAATCCAACTCTGAATATAACGATGTGAATAAGAAGTTAAAGCCTATCCCAAATGTAGAGATGGGTATATGACTTCAAAGCCTATCCCAAATGTAGAGATGTAATTTGGATGTTAAAGCCTACCCCGAATGTGAGGATGGGAATAGGATGTCAAAGTTTACCCCAAATATAATGGTGAGAATAGGACGTCAAAAGCTACCCTGAATGTAGTGATGAGAATAGAATGTTAAAGGCTAGCCCAAATGTAGAGATGGAAATAGGATGTTAAAGCCTACCCCAAATGTAAAGATGAGAAAAGGACATCAAAGCCTACCCCGAATGTGAGGAGGGGAGTAGGACGTCAAAGCCTACCTTGAATGTATAAATGTGAATAGGACATCAAAGCCTACCCTGAATGTAGAGAAGTATGAGAATATGGCATCATACTCCATTTAAGGTGGACTTACACCTATCTCAAAGATTTGTGTCACAGTAGGGAGGAAAGTTCTAGGACTCACATCCAATTTAAAGAGGTTATGAGGGACATGTCTACTATATTGAGGAGGAAAGTGGTGGGACTCACATACAATGAAAGGGGTAGCAGAAAAATATCAAATGTCGGTGTTGTGCCCAAGAAAAAAGTGAACATAATGTAGATATTTATGGTGTTAAGTTCATAGATATGTTACATGGGAAGATTAACAATGCTGTAGAAAGATTGAAGAGATTTGCGAGGAGTTAAAGACTGTGGGAATGTGAAGGAATTATTGTGGATAAGGATAATCGTGCTATGCAAGCAAAGAGTGAAAACCCTCAAACTTGAGAGAAACAAACTAAAGCAATTTTTTTATTTTCTTGTTGTATTTATCACATTTAATTATCAAATTACATTTTCAAAATTTAAAATTTTTTTTGCTGACTTTCAAAAACAAAATTAAATTTTAATATTAAACATTTGTTGTATTGTTCTTTGTCCATTATAATTCAGAACCAACGTATGGTTCCACTACTATTTATCACTCACACAAAAAGGGAAATTTCATAAATATGTGAAATCTGAAAGAAATTTCATTAACCTGCTTCAAACAAATGTTATAAACTGAATACACGCTGAAAGCATCAAAAGGGACAACATGTTGAATACATCTAAAACATCATATGTTGAATACATATCATATATGCTGTTCTGACACAGTACAAAAGGTGACAAAAAACTGTATATTTTTCCTCTATGGGACGAGCTCCTGATCAAGTTAACCTACTTAGCCATGCTCCGCAATAAGAATTTTTTTTATGTATACTTAGAGGTGCAACCATCTCTTAGCTCGTACGAGCACAGCTCCTGTAACTCTGGATCTGTTTGGAAAACATATGATATCTTACTATCATCCATCCTTCTGAATGTTACAGACACTCTATGGTAACATACTTCTGGAATGCGGTGCTTGGTGAGGTATGCTCCATTTTCTTTCAGAATCATTAATGAACCCATTGGTAGTGGAACCCATCGGTGATGTCAATTTCTTTCCTAAACGGTATATTACTCTTACTCATGAAGGACATCGTGCAGAAGGGCCTCACAAAATTGTGATGGTCTATGTGCGGGGGAATACAATCTCCTTCATCATAGTTATTGAATATACAACTATGTGGAATGCAATCGGCTGGCACTACACTCCATCTGACAATCCTCTTGATCGTCTTCTTTATTTCAGATGGCATAGGATCCACCTCATCATTTCTTAAGCTACATGGGGGGTTCCCTTTCCTATCTTTGGTGAAATTGTAGCAACAACCACATTGGATGGTTATCTTGCCTTTCCACGCATCCATTTTTGTGGTTCTGAATAAGTTCTCTCCATTAGCAGACGAGCTCGCCCTCTGTCCCTAGCTGGACCTCTATCTCTCAGGTCAAAAATGTAGTCTAGAATTCTTCTTTCATCATTTTCTGAGATACAGCTTTAGGTCTTCCAGAATGTTGACAAATTTCTCTTATATTTCCTCATAGATTTCAAATTCTTGTTTCTCTGTTAATTTTATCCAATTCTATCATGGTGACCATTTGTAACTGTTGGGGTTGCTCCCTCATCTCCACATCTGCAGGATACCACGTCTGACTTGGCTCCGTAGGAATTGGAATATATGACTCAGTGTCTGGGTAAATTGTCTCCTCGCATCCTGTGTTGGCGGTTATGATCTGAGCGGAGAACATTGCATGTTGGGCATTCAACAAATGCTCCTCCTATTGGTCCTTGCATGGGAACCTCATTGTTGTACATCAGGCAACACTTGTGAAGTTAATCTAATATTTTAGATTGTATTTGCTCTACTGGAAACTCAGACTCTTCCTCTGTGCCGAGCAAACTGGAGAAAGATTATCTTATACTTGGATCGTAAAACCCCTCCTCAGGTATAGAGGTGAGTAAATTTTTTGTCTCTTTCAGGCGCCTCTTTTCTTCACATAGAAAAGCTCTATGCTTGCAATGACTGGAATTTCAATGTTGAGTTCTTATAAGGGGAGCATCTGGAGTCCTTTCTTCATCAGCACCGATTAGATCACCAGTTGGCATAGTTATCATCGACGGTAAATGACTAGTTCTTTCCATCAAATTTCAATGTGTTATCACTTTCTTTTTCTTCGATGAGGAGTCTTCTTTTGTATCGATGATTAAGAATGATGGCAGTCCTTCGTTCTCTTGACAGCTGACTACGCCATCAACGGACCCTTATAGTTTACGTTGACTAGACCGAAGTCTATGTCGAAGTCTATGATGCCACTCTAAGCTGCCCTTTCTTTATTCTGTGTGAGATTTAAGTTGTCTTTATAAGCGAAGATTAACTTACATCCCGTCATTTTTCTATAGAAGACAGAAAAACATCAGTGTGCTTAAATTCAGAAAGAACAAGAACAAAAATGAAGCAATTATTAAACACAAGTTTTAATTTATACATGTGCAAATTTCTTATTTATTTTATTTTAATTTGATGAAATTTCAAAATTAAAGATAAAAATAGGAAATCAAAGTGAAAAAATTCCAAAGTTTTCATTTATTAAGGTTGATTTTGTTACAAAATTTTGGACCCAGTCACATACGTTTGTTCAAATAAATAACCCTAGAACTATCAAAATTTCAAAAATTTAATTTCAAACAACATCATGTAGTGTAGTATATCTTCAAATAGTGGCCATTGACCAACACCATCGGTCATTCTCCTTGAAAAGCCACCAGCTAGAAAGCTCCTCCCGGATAGACCTTCTCTACTACAAATGGCCCCTCCCAAGTTTATTCAAATTTTCCACCTATCTTGCGGTGTGCAAAAATAGGACTTTTGAGAACAACAATGAGGTCACCAACATTGAATGCCTTTGGGCAAAATAAATTATCAAGAGCTTGCACCATCCTTGCTTGGTAGAGTTCAAAATGTTGTTGTGCTTCTAGTTGCTTTCCCTCGAGACTTTCTAATTTATCAAGTCTGAGGTTTGCACTTTCTTTAGTTGTAATCTGGTTAGCAATGATGACATTAAGAGACGGTGTATGGACTTCTAGTGGCAGTACAACCTCAGAATCGTACACAAGTGCTTAGGTTGTACATTGAGTAGGAGTTCTGAATGTCATCTGGTAGGCCCATAGAGCATCTAATAGTTTATTATGTAAATCTCTTTTATGTTTGTGTCATGTATTCTTCAAAATTTGCACGAGTGTTGTATTAAAGGCCTTAGACAGGTTGTTTGCCCTACAATAGTAAATTGTATAGTACTTACAGTCTATCCCATGTCTTATGAGGAAGTTATTGATCTTGGTGATCTTGAAAACTATCCCATTATCGAAAATCACTCTACACGGTACACCAAAATGGTAGACAATTTGGCTTTTGAAGAGTTGTAGAACATGCTCTTTTGTAACCTCTCGTAACAACACTGCCTCTGCTCACTTGGAGAAGTAATCCTTAGCGATGAGAAGAAATCTAGAATTTATTGGTCGAGTCATCAAATAATACAACAGATTAACTTTTGAAGTTAGGATAATTTTATGAGAAATCATGTAATGCCTAGGCTTTTGGGCAGCAAAAATTAAAGCTCGACAATGCTTCTAAATAGTCAGATACTTTACCTCCATCGGTATTAGATAGTGACTAATGTAGTAGAGTGCATTTTCCATACCCTCATCATTTACTTGAGCTAACAGGGCTTCATGAGAATCGTCTAAGGCCGCAGTATAAAGTATCAATGGTTTTCCTGTGATAGGAGCTGCAAAACAATATGTATCATTATGTATTGCTTGAAGTCCTTAAAAGCCCGCTAGCATTTCTCTTCCCAAAAAATTTTGGCATCCTTTTTAATTAATGTTAAGAAGGGCTGAACACCTACCTGATATATTATAAATAAAGAATCTCAAATTTGCCAACTTTCTTTGGAAGGAACGTAGTTGTTTCAAGGTTTTGGGAAGAGTCATTTCCAAGATAGCTTTAATCTTATCCGGGTCGATCTCGATCCCGAGATGACAGACAACAAATCCCACAAATATCCCGGAGGTGACGCCTAAGACACATCTTAAGGGATTCATCTTGAGATTATATTGTTCTAATCATTTGAACACGATCCTCAAATCATACAAATGGTCTATTTTTTTATTGCTCTTGATGACCAAATCATCCACATAACATTCCACTTGGTTGTGAATGAGGTCATCAAAGATCTTCTTAGTAACTCGCTGATATGTTGCTCCGGCATTCTTTAACCCAAATGGCATCACTGTGTAGCAAAAGATCCCAATCATTGTTCTGAAAGCTATAAGTTGCATTCTCTGAAGCCATTTTAATTTAATTGAATCCTTACAATCCATACATGAAAAAGAAAATCTCGTGTGTCGATGTGATGTCCATCATTAAATATGGTATTGGTAACTGGAACTCATCCTTTGGACTTGCCTTATTTAAATCACTGAAGTCGACACATACACAGATTTGTCCATTTTTCTTCTTAATTGGTACAAGATTGGCTAACCATGTGTGGTATTGCTCCTCTTTACAAATTTAGCATCTATTAACTTCTTCACCTCGATAATGACTTGTTGCGCTTTCTTGAAGCGCATCCTTTTGAGAGCTTGTTTTATTGGGGTCATATCTTCGTCCCTGAGCTTATGCAATGTGAACTTTGGGAATATCCCTGAAATTTCATCATAACTCAAGAAAAAAAATCCTTGTACTCTAATAATATCTTGATTAGCTTTATAGATTCTTCATTGTTACTAAAGTTCTTATAAATGTTGGTCGGGGCTGTTCTTCAGTTTTGAGGTTGACCTTCTTCAATTCATCAATAGTTCACTAAATGTCTTCTTCAAACTCTGATGGAGCATCATCTATTAACTGATCCTAAGAGTCATCCTCAACATCAAAGCAATCCTCTTCCGGATTCACTAGTAACAACCATAAAAATATCTGAATCATTGACTAGTCGTATAGTAGCAATTCTGAGATTCTCTTTTGAGTTAGGAGTTTGACTTTTAACATTCCACAATTTCTCAATAAGTTATAGCTTATCTTTTGGCATTTGCTTTGTCACATATCCCTAATGAATTAGCTTGTGTACAGAAGTAAAAAAGTAACCAAAAGGTAATTTCATTAATTCATTAGAATCCTATTTTAAATTTAGATGGTTTTCAAAACTAGTAGAAGGGGAAGCATGGTAAAACTTGATCATCTTTAAACCAACACTACATAGTTCCTTGACCTCTAAACTCTCAACATTTTGAGGTGGATTGGAGTCAAGATCATGGAATTCATATAGTGGTTGACCTGATCATACATCGTCTCATATTTGCTTTTCTTCACATCTTCCAAGGATATCTTGTACTCTAGTTTCTTCTATTTTATCATCATCATTTCCTCCTCAGAGCTTTCTTCATTAGGACTTTCTTCCATGTCGATGTCGATGGTTGGCCTAGTCCATTCAGCAATTGCATTTGTTCTTCCTTGTCCACATTCCCGGCCTCGACCTTGGGTGTGCAAACTAAAACAACCCCCATTAACTCATTTCCAAAGAGTGATGGAAGATTACTGAAGTGGAACTGAATGGCTTTGCTCTAGTGATCCTTCTGAATCTTCACTTTTATTTTTCAGAACTTCATGAGAGAAGACCATTTTCTTCGGAGGCGGATAGCAGGCGGCGTCTTCATGAATGCCAACTTCATGAACTATAAATGGTTGTAAATCTCGATTGATGCATTGTTCTTGTCATTCCTTTTAATGCTTAATGTTTTTATATAGGGATGACAGAACCATGTTGTGTTCGTCAATCCAGATCAACCAAGTAGAGCATTGAAAGAGGTCTCAGCATCAATGAAAAGGAATTTAGCAATTGTTACTAATTCTCCAACTTTCATAAGCAATCTAATTGATTCATTGGCTCTTTCTCCTTTTTGGTTGAATCCTCTTAACATTATTTTATCGACTGTAATCTCTTGAGCTTCAATATCTAAATATGTCAGCATCCGTAGACTCATTAAGTTCCGTGATACTCTAGGATCCATCAATACTCTGGACAACATGAATCTGTTGAAGTTAACGGAGATGTAGAGCGATCGGTTGTGGTTAGTAGTACTGAGAAGTCTTCATCTATGAAAGTTATCCTAAGCTGTTTCTTTAACAAATAAATATCATCCTAAGATGTGCTGGCCAACTGAGCTAAGCAAATCTCTGGGTCAAGCAAAGCTGTAATAAGAGACTCTCTCATCTCCTTTGAGATTAGAGCATTGTAAATGCTTAGTTTGCTAGTAACCTCCTAAGATGAGCTATCACTTTGTAATCTACTTTATATAATCCTCCGATCTTTACTTTTCTATGCGGTTCTTCCACTGACAGAGGTTGAGGTTGCTCTTCTTCAGTTAGTATTTATTTTCTTTTATCCACTATAGCTTACATTGAGGGTAACACTTTCTCGCTTCTTAGATTTATTTCTATTATTTCTTCTTCCTAAGATTCTGTAACCAAATTTTTTGTTTTTTCTTCTCCAAGATTAGAGAGATTCAAGTCGATAATAAGTGGTCACCGTGGCACTCAAGGACTGGCTCCTCACGCTTGGTGCTATTTTAATCGGTATCGCCGATATCTTCATCGTTCTCGTTAACGGGTTCATTAGATTTAAGTATAATTTGAGGATTGGTTTGGGAATCGAGATCCGAGTTAGATTGAGCAAAGTCATGTTGACCCCACTTTTGGTTGTGGACTAGTTTCCTCTTTAATAGTCTACGATCTAGCCATAGGACTTTCTTATTAATTATTCCTAGAGGACTAGAAAAGAAACCCTCACCATTAAAAATTCTAAACTCTTCTCTGCTCAACTTGAAGTTTCACATATCGGTCCTTACCTCTAGCACCTGATAGGTGGGGTCAATGTGAGAGAGCTCAAGGTGAGTCCAAATATAATTTCTTGTCCTTACAGTTGACTCTGATTTTGGTCTTGAGCTAGTGCACCATATTTTTGGGGGGAAAATGAGGGAAGAGTCGCCACTTTTCAATTTCTATGGCTTCCCATTATAGAAAATCCGTTAGTTTAAGAATTTTGAATCGAAGAATGTTTATCAAATTTATTGCACAGAAATTACATGATCGAGTTCTAGCAAAGAAGAGGCTTATCAAAGAAATAAGATTTGAGAATTGAGGATTCAACATGTTGAATACTTGAGTAGAAGAGACTTTTGCGTAGAGGCATTAGTAAGTGCATTGCTACACTACCGCTACTCATGTTGTTCTTGTATTAAAAGAATTTTATGCAAATATTCATGTGATTAACCAAGGAATGATTTATGTGTGAGGTAGGCTTGTGCGGTTCACTCCTTTAAGAATAAATGAGATTTTTATGATTGAAAATGTATCTATCTGCCAATATGCAAACTTTACCCCCACAAGAGAGCATATGAATGAACTCTACCTCTACCTTACGGATGAAGATGTGAATTGGGGGAGCAGAGATGATGGAAATGCAGGTTTTCCTTCATCATTTTCGAAATCTATTTTTAAAAGCCTGACACTTCTTTATTGCATTGAAATTATAGCCTACCAGGAAAATTAGTAAGGTCACTAAGGAGAGTGTCATTCTAAACTACTGTATTCAAACCAGAAAACTTATTGATGTTGAAGCTATTATTGTAAATTCAATTTTGGGTTTGATTATGAATGGATCTAGAACTGGATTGGGACATCCATCCACTATTTTCCTACTTTGCAATCAATCTCAAGTGCCTTATGAAAGTTTGGAAAAAGTGCTACTTCCTTGAAAGTTGATGGATCCAGAAGTCTATTGCAACTATATTGGAATAGGAGATGAAAATGATATGAATGTACTGATGGATCAAGGATCTCATATTTCATCACATGTTCAGCCTTACTATAACTTGAGTGCACTTTGGAAGAGGATCAAGAAGATAGAAAAATATGTGCAGAATCTCACGCATGTGATTGCGAATATTACTGAAATGTTGGATCATTTAGATTAGAAACAAAAGGAACATTTTGAGCATATAGGATGTATTAAAGATGGATTGGTACGTATGTTCAAGAAATGTTAAAGGATTGGGGCATAGAATTTTCAAATGTTAAAGGTAATAAATATTGGTGCACTTATAGTTCCACATGCTCGGAGTGTAGTTTGTACTTCTACAGTTGGAGGATTGAGATAGCCTGCCTTGATTTTCACTCTAAATGAACAATAAGGAGTAAAATCCTATAGAAATGAAGAGAGATTGCAACCACAAAATTCAATTGGGAGACATATGATTCAGAGAGTAGAATCATTGGTTGAGTCTAGAAGTGGAAGACGAGATATGCCCTTTACGTCTGTTGTAAAGGCATCTACTTCTAGATGTACATCACTTGAAGGTATTATGGACCAACTAATTATTCAATAGATGGATATAGTAAACATTAAAACTTAATTAGGATAAATAGGAGCAAGGAATGAATATAAAGATGAATATAAGCAGAGGAGAGTTCAACATTATATTGAGTTTGAAAATGCCATGGTAAGACACCTTAGGGGTGAACCGAATGTGAACTTTCCTGCTTGCCCCATTTTCACTCCTTATATTCCCTTTCATGATAACAAAGAAGAAGAATAATAAGATAATGTGGAGGAAGGAGATGAAGGTTGATGTTTTATGAGTCTTGTTTAGTTGTTTGGATGTCTTTTTGTTGTTTATGTTTGTATTGGGATGTACTTTCATTTGAAAAAATTATTATAGTGAAAGATTTTTTATGTTGTGTTGTGGACTTGCAATTTATAATAGTAATTGTAGACTTTAATTTTTTCTGCATTTTTAGTATTTTAGTTTATTTTTTCAATTTTTGTATTTATGTTTATAATTCTCAGCAAGTTTTCTAGAATATATTATGTTTTATTTATTGCTTTAAAGCATGTATGTAGTTTTACAGTTAATACCTGCAGTATACCAAGGCCTAGTTTCAAAGTCAGAAATCTTCTACAGGTTAGTTTTTATTTTGATGCATTTACTATTTTTATTCACCAAAAACTTTCACCTACTAAATTTTATATTAGAAATATTTTTAAAATCACTTAAAAACTTAAGTTATGGGAAAAGAAAAATTTCTTTTGAAAAGGAGTAAACTAAATTTTGTTTTTCCTTAAGTAACTAAATTTTTAAAATTAATTTAACATAACTTAAGTAAACTGATATATTAAAATTTAATTTTAAATAACTATAGTTATGTTTATAAATATTGTGGTAAATCTAGTTAAAAAGTTTTTTAATAATGAAGGTCAATTCTAAAGTTAAAGATATTTGGTATTAAAGGATAAGACTAAGTTTTTCTATTTAAAGTAAAGAAAATTGTATTTTTGAAGTATTAAGAATTTTAGAGTTCAAGTAAGAAGGAAAGAATGTGAATTTATGAAAATCATAAACTAATATGAATTTATAAACTGAAGAAAGGTATAGAGTTTTGACTTTAAGAAGAGGATAGTGAAGTTCAAAATTATTTAATGCTATCCAATCATAGTATTCCTCGCTTGAAAAAGAAAAAGAAAAAGAAAATAAAGGAATGAAAAGATCCTAAGAGAAAAGAAAAAAAAGAAAAAATAAAGAAAAAGAGAAGAGAACTAAGTGAGGAGAAGCTTGAGGAGATGCCTAATAAAAAATTAGCTTCACTTGAATCAACTTAAGGAAGGAGCTTTATTTCAATTTCTAAACTTGTGTTGGATTATTAGTAGCATTCCTAGTAAATTTTTAATGAAGCTCGTTTTCATATGAATGTTTTAAATGTTCTTAATATGACAAATTGCAATTATTCTTGAAATGAATAGAGATTCAGAAATCTTAAATTTGATTACTAAGTATTCTTAGACTTAAAGTTTGAATCTAAGTTATCAAGGGGTTTTTCTTAAATTTTTCCATTCACTTTATTAAACTAAAGTATAAAATTTATAAGTTAATGTCTATCCTAAGTCATATGCTTTTATGTAATAAACGTGTCACTTAAGGACAAATAACATTTATGTTTGAGGTATTTTGAGACACCAAAATAATATATTATTTTAAATACCTATTTTATGTTTATTTTTGATGATATTGCACTTTAAAGAAGCGTATTTGTTTTGTTTTTATTACAGGTATATTATTTTTAGGCATTTGGAGCAAAAAATGGTAAAAAGAATGAGATTTGGAGCAAAAAGAGCCAATTTTCGATTTTGGCGCATGATGCATCAAAATCCAGAGAAGTGGCACATGTGGTGCATGATGTGCCAAGGAAAACTTTTCAAATTAAGGTAGTTCGAGAAAAATTTTTGCACAAATTTTAAAAGGACACTTGTTCACCACACCTCTTGGAGTAATTCAATGCATCCAGACACTTTGGAAGATTCTTTTATGAAGGGATATGACTCTTAGATCAAATGACACATCTTTTGAATTTAAAAGAGTTGACTTTTAGAAGAAATTTTAGAGGGAATTTTGAATTCTTTTCCAAAGGAGGCAGCCCAAAATAAAAGAAGAAGACTTCTCATTTATGTGTGTATGTGACGTGAGGAAGAGAGGGAAAGTGGCATGAGTTAGAGATTGAGAGAGGAGAGGAGATTTTTATCTAGGGTTGTAAGAGGAGAGGGAAGGTGAGAGATTTCTTCTTAATTACTTTTCTAAGGGAGAATTGTGAGTGATTGTAAAGAGAGAAAGGCTAGGAGAGAACTTCTAAGGATTTGCATGTTAAGGATTGTGAGATATGTTGTATTTGTATTTCTTTTATTTTGTAAATGTGTTTTTATATATGAAATTCATGTTTTATCGTATCCTTCTCATGAATTCTGAGTAGTTCTCTTTTTCTTTCTCCTTACTTTGAAGATTTATTTTGAGAAGAATAGATTTTATTTTTCATGATTTTAAATTATAATAATTTGTGATGATTTGAACTCCAATCTTCATTTACTTTTCAATCTAGTAAATTTAAATGTTAAAACTTGTTAGAGACATATGCTCTTAAATTAGATATGATTACTACAACACAAGGATAATCACATTTGGTTCCATGAAAAAGTATGTCATCCATGGGATTGGGTGCAAATAAATAGAGAGATATACTTTGTTAGATGCAGAATCAGAGGATTTAATGTGACAGAATAAAATCCCCAATTTAGGTTAGTTGATTGGAAACTAATGCCAGATTGTTATCCCTCAAGGGATGGAGTAGTGGGAGCTATAGAGTGCAGTCGGTATCCTCTCAGCCTAACTATGGAATTAGAGACCAAACTCTGGATTAGCCAATGCTCTTTATACCACTCGAAAGAGGGTAAAGAATAGAATTGCTCCTATTTCACACAAAACAGTTTTTATATATATTTTTAAATGATTTCAATTTCTACACAAACCATATACTCATTGTAAAGGGGAAGGATGCTTTCTTAAATTTGAACTTTTAGTCACAAAAAAAACTTTGTTTAATTTTTACAATTTTACTATTGAAATTTTAGTATTTAGTTTAGTTTAATTTTTGTACTCTTACATCTGCATTGTAATTAGCATTCTTAATAAGCATTCACCTTAGTAGTAAATTTTCAAATATTGCACTTTAATTTTATTTTATTTTTTTCTTGTTATAAAATAATTTTTATAATTTACTTTAGGATTTTGCAACTTCCCTGTGAGATCGATATCTATGACTCCATTAGAGCCCTTTATTACTTGAATGATACACATACTTGCGTTGATATTAAAAGATATTTGTCAGTTTAAAAAGAGTTTTAAAAGATAAATATTATTTATAAAAAGTATTTTTGTTGGGATTATATTGCATATTTATTATAATTCAGCCTGCATCAAGTTTTTGGAATCGTTGAGTGGTGTCAACTTCATAAATTTTTGCATATAGAAAATCTTGTTCAGTTACCTCATCCGAGGGATTCCTGATTATCCGATAGAGATTTTTTAATTTAGTTGTAATTTTTGTTTTGTTTTGTTTGTGATTAAATTTTGAATTTTCTTATATTTTGACTGTTGTGGTGGTGAATTTTATCTTTTTTAATTTTTAGTTAGGGTTTTTTTTAAATTGCAGGGTGACCTTAAGCATACAAGAAAGATAAGTGGTACAAAAAAGTAAATGCAATAACTTAAAAGCATACTTGTCGATTCTTTCCGCTCCTCCACTTGAAAGGTTAGCTTTGGTAGTATTTATATAATTTGGCAAGGAATTCAAATTGCAGGAGTATATGAGGGTATAACTATTAAACCCCAAGTTATGATTTTATTGAGTGTTGGAAGATCATAGTGGATGATTTTAGAACAAAATATAACAAGTTCAATTTTTCCTCCAAATGGTATTCAAGAGATTTCAAAATGCATCACTTTGAAGATTTCTTAAAATATTTTGAGTTCATTTTGACCTTATCTTATCAATTTATAAACTTGAAATTTTATTTATCCGAAGGCTAGGACACTCAATTAATTAATTGATATTTCATTTAAAAGTTATGTAGGTGGGTGCCCCTAAGGCAGATCTGAGTCATTAAAGGTTTTGGTACCCACAGTTAATATTGGGCTTGGAGTGTAGAAAAACAATGTTAATCATCACTCATGTTATCTTCTAAATCCAATCAAATGAGTTTAAATGTCAAGCCTGGGTCACTACCAAGCCATGAACAATCGCAATAGGTGTAATGATAACTAGCAAAATATTGATTTAAATCACATGCATTCTTATTGAAATATCACATTGTCATCAATTATGGGCTTAAAATTAATGAAATATTATCTTCCTAAATTGAACACAACACTTGAGAATTGTTTAATTTTGATTCACTTCCAAGTCAAGATAATTAAGGAGATTATAATTTTGTTCTTATTATAGAAAAGGTGGCAAGTGAGTTCGTAGGTTTTAATCCCATAGTATTTCTATCACCAAAACATGTTCATTAAGATAAAAATCACCCATTTTCCCTTTGTTAATCCTAAATTTTGATTAAGACACCAAAGTTTAAAGTTTGGCCTCTTAAGTTTGCCCTTTGCCTTTGGGGCTCTTCACCTTATTACTGGTTAATCAAAATTCAAATGACTTTGAGCATTTTAGAGAGCCCTATCCATTGATCAATTAAAACATCATAGGAGAAAGTGTGGATTTTTAAAATTTAATTTAATTTAAATAATTATTTAAATTTTGAAAGTATTATTTTTAAAATTTATTTACTTAACTATCTAAAATAAAGTTTTTATTCATGAGAAAATTATTAGAGGTCCCATTAGGTCTGAGAAACACTTGGACAAAATTCTATGATTTTTTTAATTAAATCTCTATAATTATTATTTGATTATGAATTAATTTTAATGATTAAATTCAATGTAAAATAATGTTTGAATTACCAAAATTATCTTCATATTTTTATTAAACCTCTCTGAGTTCAGAGAACTCAGAGAAACAAATTTTGTATTCTTATGATTTTTAATTTATTTATTATAATTATTTTAATGGGAAAATAAGAAAACTTCATTTTTAAGCTTTTAAAAATTTATTTTAACTTAGACAAATTAGGAAAAATATCCTAATGAGTTCTAAGTGATCAAGGAACAACTAGGCACATTTTAAAGTATTTTGGTATTTTTGGGATTATTAATTATTTTTAATTACTCTAAACTCAAAATAAAACTAAAAAATCAAGTATTTTCTCAAAAATAAAATTTATTTCTCCTAAGTGCCCATCGTAACAAAAAACTCAGAAATCACTTTTCATAATTTTCTCAAGTATATTTGATTTAATATAATTATATTTGTACAAAAATATAAGGTTTCTTAGAAAATAAACTCTAGTACTAAAACTTACTCAAATAATTTTAAATTTTTACAGTGGGTAAACAAGATTTTTATACATAGTGTGGAATTGATTTTGTTAATTTTTTATTAGCATTTAATTTACATAAATTAAAGTGAGATATATACATTTAATTATCTATAGAAACTTACAGAATAATTCAAATCATCATGACAGTTTTCCTAAGCTTCATTGACCATAGGAAATCTACTAGAATTATTTTCATAATTTTCCAAGTGGTATTTTAATTTATATAATAAAATAATTTAAATATCCATCTTAGCTTGAAAATTAATGTTAGAACCATAAAGATGACCTCTGACCTTACAAAAATTAGAGAACATCCCTTTTATCATAAGGAATGAACCCTAAGAGTTTCAAGCCATGGTAAGCAATGTTTAATCATAATGAATTAAAATACTCCAAAGAGTACTTAATTCATAAAAAAATTAAAGAGTCAACAAATAGTTTTTTATTTTTACTCCACATTGTTCTCTTCTGTTCACTGAGCAACAAGAAATTTTTATTTAATTTTTAAGAATTTTCTAGGGAAAGATATGGATTTTTTCAGTTTAGGCATTTAAATACACATTTAAATAAATTAAAAAACCCCATTTTTTTCTACATAAACCAGTCAGCGCTATGCCATCCTCGTCCGCTCTGAACATTACATGTGGTACTCTGCTATTTGATGTTGTTAGCCACCTCAGCTACTACACAGCTCTCCTTTTTGTTCCAAGAGTTTGTCTGACTTGATCTCCTTATAAACATGCAATCAGATGGCTCTCCTTCATCGTCCCCAAGTGACATAACCCGTGAGACATTCACACTAAAACATTAAAATTTTGAGCTAGAATAAACCAAATAACTTGGGATTTGTTCCTAAACTTTCATCTATTTTAGACGAACATATCTATACATCTTATACGATATGAAATACAGTAAGTACGTATGAAGAATCAAAATAAGCTTGAATTAGGATTGAGTTCAATACCTTTGTCTGAGAAGGGAGGCATCAATCAAATGGTTGTGATAGCTTTGACTGGACCCAACAAACCTTCATATGAAGTCCTAGGCCTTAGTGAATTTCCTAGACATGATTTTAATTGAACTCAATTTTAGGTGTTGGTCTAGAGCCATGTTAGAGGCAGTTTATGATGGGGCTTTTGTGGGGAATCATCTCCTCTCACTCTGGGAATGGTGTGTGCACATTTAATTAGTGTTTGGTGGAATGTGGAGGTGTGGAGAAATCTTTCCTGGTTCGAGCTAAAATTTTGAGCTCAAATTTGAGCTCTCACAATGGGAACCAGACAAGGAAAATGCTAGGCTTGAGTGGAGGAGTTCTTTGAGAGTCTCGAGTGCGATTCTGGTAGAGTTTCCCCTAAGATTGTTTTCATCTCTTTTTTGGTCATGAAGGGGGCTGTTTAAATAGGATTTTGGGGTGGAGCTCAGGGCTTCAATTTTGGTTCAATCAATTGCTTATGTGTAGGGTTAAAATGTACCAAAGCCAATTGGTGTTGGCCAGCTTTGATGGGTTTAATTGGGTTTGATTCTAAGCAAGGTGGCTATCAATTTTGGGTTTTTTTAGTGACTAGGGTGGTTGTCCAGAGTAGGGGAGGTGTTCAAGAAGCCACGTGAGCTAAGGGGAGGCTTAATTATCATTAGCCCATAATGGTTTGGTATGATGGCAAATATTTTTTAGTTTGGATTAGGCTAGCCATGACATTGAGCCAACTTGATTGATAAATTTTGTGTGGATGATTGTTATGAGGGGTTTTTAAAAGAGTTGGACTGATTTTGAATTGATTTGGAGGTTCAATTTGAGGGATTTTTTGCAATTTATCCAATTTGGGGAAGTTGGGTTCAACTTGAGTTTAGGTTAGGCTAGAGTTGGGTTAAGTCCAACTTGAGAGTTCAAAATGGTCTAGGAAAATGTCATGAAGTGTTTTCAACATTAATTGGGTGCCAATTTTGGGGTTAGGTATTCAATTTGGTCGAATTAGGGCACATGGTTAAATTTGGCCAAATTTGCGAATATTGGATTTGGGTTGAAATTGAATGAAATGGAAACTTGAACAAGGTCAATTGAAGGTTTAATTTAGTGTGTGGAGATGTTTCAATGAGTTTATGATACATAATTTGGGCAACTGAAAATATTTGGGGGTTCAGTTGAGTGGGATTTTGGTTTTAGGCCAAATTGAGACATTTTGATTTAGGTTGAAATTGGACTCAAATGTGGAACAATTGGACTTGGATTTAGTTTGAATTGAGTTTGATAATGAAGAATTAGAATTTAGAATTGAAATTGTGGTGCAATTAGGTTAAAATTGATGAACATTTAGAGTGAATTTGGGAAAATTGGGCATTTTAATTATAAATCAGGGAGTGAGAAAATAATTTTAATTTTTAGTCCACATTATTCTTCTCTGTTCACTCATCAAGAGGGTATTTTTCTTTTATTTTTATGATTTTTCTAGAGAAAGATATAGATTTTTGAAGTTTATGCATTTAAAATAATTCAAAAGTCCATATTTTGCTACTTATCCACGTGGCGCTGACTGGATCCTGAGCAGCTCCGAAAGAATACGTGGCGTGGCGCTCCTCCATTTGACACCACCATCCCCCTCAGTTGCCACACGGACCGCGCTTTATGCACCATGGATCTGTCTGGCTTGATCTCCTCCATCCATTGAATACACGTGCGATCAGATGACTCTCCATTATCTTCTCCAAGTGACCTAACACGTGAACCATTCACACTAAAACCTTAAGATCTTGGCCTAGACTCATGTCAGCACTATTTTAGTTTGAGGAGTTGCTTGTAAGAAACTGTCGGTCACCGGAATTGAAATCTCTTTGCCTGATTTGGAAGGACATTTTAATTTACATATATATAATTTAGAAAATTATGAAATCAAAACTGACTGACCTCATATTTTTCCTAGTTTAAATGAAGGAGCACTATACCTCAAATCCTGTATCTATCCCAAAGGATAAACACAAGACTTAAGGATGAGGCTCGATCAAATAAATTAAGAAATATATGACGTCTGTTTGGTCTGTGAAAATTTTTTATTTGCCTGATAATTTCCCTTATTTAATAAAAAAGAATTAAATAGGGTTTATAATAAGATGGTTGCGGATGTGCTTCCTATAAGAGCAAACCCCTATAATTATTTACATCTTAAATGAATGAAGTCACTTAAGAAAACACTCGTTAAAAATCAGAAAATATTATCTTCAAGGATTTCAAAAGGATAGGACTTTTCAATGAGATTGGATAAATAGGTGTGAAATAGGATTGACCAAAATTTGGAACATTTTATTTTGGAATACAAAGGAGGAAGAAGTAGGGGATGTCATAGATTAGAGGAGAAGATCGGTGACTTCCCAATCTATCCTATTATTTTGCTTTAGTTTTGAGGTTAAATTACTTAAAGGTTTAATCCTGCCATTTTTTATCAATTTAGGGCTTACATTTACATAAAATAATCACACAAATAGTTTGGAAAATGTGAGGATTTAGGTTGTGACAGATGACATCCTTAGAATCCTAAGATGAGTTAGGGCTTAGATTGCACAACAGAGCTATACAAAGGCCTAAGAATGAGGTGAGGATTTATGTTTCATAATCAAACTACTTCGAAGTCCTATGGCAAAAGTCATATGGATTGGTTGCATGGGTCTTTCACCTCGTAAATCCACTAACTGGTAGGCTCCTCCTGCGTAGACCATTTCAATGACAAATGGCCCCTCCCAGGTTGGCTCAAATTTTTCACCTATCTTGCGGCGTACAAAAATAGGCCTTTTGAGCATGAGGACAAGGTCACCAACTTTGAATGTCCTTGGGCGGACCAATTTGTCATGAGCTTGTACCATCTCTGCCTGATAAAGTTCCAAATGTTGTTGTGATTCAATTCATTTTCCTTCATAATTCTCTAGTTCTTCAAGTTTAAGTTTTGTACTGTTGTGAGTTTGTTGGCAACAGTGACTTTGAATAATGGCGTCTGAATTTCTAACGGTAGCTCGACCTCGGACCCGTACACAATCATGTAGGGTGTACACTGAGTGGGAGTCCAGAACATCATCTGGTTGGCCCACAATACTTCTAACAGATTGTTGTGCCAATCTCTTTTATTTTTTGTCCAGTGTTTTCTGTAAAATTTGTACAAGTAGCGTCTTGTTGAAGGCTTCAGCCAAGCTATTTTCTATGGGATAGTAAATTATAGAGTATCTTCAATCTATCCCGTGTCGTTTGAAGAAATTATTATATTTGATTCTTTTGAAGGCTATCTCATTTTCAAAAATTATTCTGTGTGAAACTCCAAAATGGTAGACGATCTGACTTTTGAAGAACTGAAGAACGTGTTGTGTCGAAACCTCTCGTAATGGCACTGGCTCTGCCCATTTGGAGAAGTAATCTACAACAACAAGTATAAATTATTGTCATTTGGAAGATGGAGGGTCTATCAGACCTAATATATTCATGCCCCAACACTCGAATGGCCACGAGGCGACAATTGCATGTAAGACATTCGGAGGTTGGTGCAAGACCACCCCATGCACTTGGCACTGGTGACATCTTCTAGCTGTATCCATGCAATTTGACATCATTGCTAGCCAATAATATCTGAGTTTTTTTATCTTCATTTTTATCTTCGACCCTGACTGATGATCGACAAATAATCCGGCATGTACTTCTTTAATAATATTTTGTGCTTCGTCTTTGCTTAAACATCCTAGCCACATCTGGTCGAATGATCTTCTGTAGAGGACGGCTCCTAGTCTCCTACTAGGGCATATGACATAGCCCTCTTTGTGATATGGTGTGCCTCAGACTTGTTGTCTTCTGACAGCTTTCCAGTCTCCAAATACTCTATCAATAGCTTGCACCAATCTTCATTGTTATCAGCAAATACAATCGTTGTTTCTTATTTTCCAAGCTTGTGTAGATTTTTTAGGTCGATATGAGATAGAACTTGTCTTGCTTGTACTATGAATTTAATGAAATCCTCCGGGGGACATGTCAGGTCCTTAGCGAGCTTTACTAGAGCGTCGGCATGGGCATTATCTCCCCGAGGAATCCGGTAGAAATTCACATAGGGAATCTACTCCAGCAGCTTCATTACATACCGGTAATATTCTGCTAATCATAGTTTCAAGATCTTGTGTTTTCTGGTGACTTGCTGGATGACGAGTTGTGAGTGACCATAGAGGGCAATGTCTGTTATATCCATTGAGATTGTCAATTCCAATCTAGTGATTAAAGCTTCATATTCTACTTCATTGTTGTTGCACGACTCTGTAAGGTGGTATGAGAAACTCAACGTACCCTTATCTGGAGTCATAAAGATCAAACTGATCCCTATTTTGCCTGGTATGACTGTGCCTGATCCTTTGTCTTTTCTGGCTGATGAAGCGCCATTGAAGTACATTTCCCAGCATTACACGTTGGAGATTTAAATTTATATTATTTGCTCCTCTGGTATATGATCATTAAGAGGGGACCCAGCTGGCAGTGGGTGGGGAGCGCTAAAGGCCGCTAGAATCTCTGCTAGAATCTATCCCTTGATAGCACGGAGGGGAACAGAAGTTATATCAAATTGCAATAAGATCATCGACCATCTTGCTAGACGTCCAGAGAGTGTTGGTCGGGTCATCAAATATTGCAATGGGTTAACTTTTGAAATTAGGGTAATTTTATGAGAAAACATGTAATGTCTAAGCTTTTGGGCGGTGAAATCCAAGGCTAGACAGTGCTTCTCGATAGGTGGATATGTTATCTCCATCGGTATTAGACGGCGACTCAAATAGTAGAGTGGATTTTCTTTAACCTCATCATTGACTTTGGCTAAGAGGGCTTCAAGAGAGACGTCTAAGGCCGCAGTATAAAGTATCAATGGTTTTCCTGGGATAAGGGCTACCAAAATAGGAGGTGTGATTAAGTATTGTTTAACATCCTAAAATGTCTGCTAGCATTTCTCTTCCCAAATGAATTTGTCGTCCTTTTTAATTAATGCCGAGAAGGGCTGACACCTACTTGAGAGATTAGAAATAAAGCGTCTCAGATATGCCATCTTCCCATGGAGTTATTTCAATGTTTTAGGAGGAGGCATTTCCAGGATAGCTTTGATCTTATCTGGGTCGATCTCGATTCCCCGATGACGGACAACAAATCTTAAAAACTCCCCAGAGGTTACGCCAAAAGTGAACTTTAAGGGATTCATTTTAAGGTCATATCATTGTAACCGTTCAAACAAGATTCTAAAATCATACAAATGGTCTATTTTTTTTTACTCTTGATAACCAAATCATCCACGTAACATTCCACTTAGTTGTTAATGAGGTCGTCAAAAATTTTTGTCATTGCACGTTGATATGTTGCTCCAGCGTTCTTTAGGCCGAATGACATTACTGTGTATTAGAAAATTTCAATCGGTGTTTTGAAGGCTGTAAGTTGTGCATCCTCGGGAGCCATCTTGATTTGGTTGTATCCCAATGATCCATCCATCAAAGATAAAATTTCATGTGTTGAAGCGATATCCCACATCATTTCTGGTATTGGTAGTGGAAACTCATCTTTCAGACATGCTTTATTTTAAATCCCTGAAGTCAACACAAACACGGATTTGTCCATTTTTTTTCTCGATAGGTACAATGTTGGCTAACCATGTGGGGTATTGCTCTTCTTTTACAAAGTTAGCGTCTATTAATTTCTTCACCTCGGTAATCACTTGTTGCTCTATTTCGAGGTGCTTTCTTCTGGGAGCTTGTTTTACTAGGGTTATATCTTTCTCTACCCCGATTTTATGAACTGTAACATCTGCTGACAGTCCTGACATTTCATCATAACTCCATGCAAAGCAATCTTTAAATGTTGTTAACAATTTGATCAATTACAAAGATTCTTCATCGTTTAGTAGAAAACTTATAAATGTAGGTTGGGGTTTTTCTTTCCTCCCGAGATTGATTTCATTTAACTCATCAATGGTTGACTTGATTTCTTCTTCAAATTCTGACGGAGCATCTTCTATTAGTTGATCAATAGGGTCATCCTCTATATCGAGGCAATCCCCTTCCGATTCATCAGTAATAACCATGCAAATTTTTGAATCATCGACTGGTTCGATTGTACCAAATTTAAGACCTTCTTTTGTGTTTGGAGTTTTACCTTTAATATTCCATAATTTTTCAAAAAGTTGAAATTTATCTTTTGGAATTTTTTTTTTTAAGTGTCTTTGTTGAATTAACTTTTATACACAAGGCAAAAAGTAACCAAAAGGAAATCCATTAATTCATTAGGATCATCATCCAAGTTTACATGATTTTCAAGACCGGTATAGGTAGAATTACGATAAAACTTGATCGGCTTTAAACCAGCACTACAAACTTCCTTGAGCTCTAAACAATCGGCCTTTATAGTGAGGATTGGAGTAAGGGTCACAGCATTCACATAGTGATTTATCCAGTCATACATTTTCTCATATTCACTCTTCTCCGTATCTTCAAAGGATATCTCATAATGAGGTTTCTTTTATTTTGTCATCATTATTTCATCTTTAGAACTATATTCATCACCAATGTTGATGGTTGGCCTAGTTCGTTCAATGATTAAGTTGGTTCTTCCTCGTCCACATCCTCGGCCTCGACCTCGGGTGCGCGAACTAAATAAACCTCCACCAACTTTTTGTAAGAGAGTGGTGAAAGATCACTGAAGCGGAGTTGAATGGCTTCTTTTTTGTGATTTTTTGGAATCTTCACTTTTACTTGTTGAAATTTCACGTGAGAAGACAATTTTCTTTGGAGGCGCGTAGTAGGCAGCATCTTCATGACTTCCAACTTCATGAACTGAAAAAGGTTGTAGATCCCCTTTGATTCAATATTCTTATCCTTCTTTGTAGGAACCATGTTGTGTCCGTGAATCCACGGTTGACCCAGTAGAGCATTGAAAGAGGTCTCGACATCGATGATATGAGATTTAGCTGTTGGTTCTAGTTCTCCAACATTCATAAGTAATGTAATCAATCAAAGGGCTCTCTCTCCCTTTTGATTGAATCCTCTTAGAATAATTTTAACAATCGTAAGCTCTTCAATCTCAATGTCCAAATAGGTATATGTCTATTGACTCATCAAGTTGAGTGATGCTCCGGGATCTACTAAAAATCTGGACAACACAAATCTGGCAATGTTAACCGAGATGTAGAGTGGTTGGTTATGGTCGACGGTACCAAGCAATAGATCTTCATTTGTAAAGGTTACCCCAAGTTGCTCTTTCAACAAACAAACTTCATCTGAGGATGTGGTGGCCGACTAGGCTAAGCAAATCTTTGGGTCGAGCAAAGCTATAACCAGAGATTCTCTCATCTCCTTTGATAGGATTAGAGAATTGTAGAAGCTTAATCGGGCCAGCAACTTTCTAAGATTAGCTAGCAAGTTGTAATCCACTTTGTATGGTCCTCCGCTTTTCTCTTGGTTGTGTGGTTCTTCCACTGCAGAGGTGGACGTAGTTCTTCTCGAGTGACTATTTGTTTTCCTTTATCTGTCGGAGCTATTCTTGGGGATAGCACTCTCCCACTCCTTAAATTTACTTCTGTAATTACTTCTTCTTGAGATATCATTGTTGAATCTTCTGGTGTTTCTTCTTTTTCAGAAAGATCTAAGTTGATGGCAAGTGGCGCACCGTGGCACTCAAGGATTGGTTCCTCACTCCCAGTGCTGTCCTAAGTGGTATTGTCAATATCTTCTTCAGTCTTGTTAGCGAGTTCATCGGACTCAAGTATGATTTGATGATCATTTTGGGAATCAAGATCAATGCTAAATTTGTCAAAATTGATTACGACATCACTAGAGATAGTTAAAAAGTAGCTAAAATCATGATCATTATATTCATAATACCCCGTAGGGGTAAGAAGATAATCATAAAAAGTTTGGGGTTCGAGGATTTTCTTCTTCGAATTCGAGATAACCAATCTAGTAGAGGTAGCCCCTATCCTAACCCCTGTGCTATTGATCTTCGTAGTAGTGTTCTTCTTTTTCATTATTTTTAATTATGACGACTCTGGTAGTAAAATCTTCATCTCAGGCTTGGCAGACTGAAGACTCTGAACGGAGACTTGTTTTGATGCGTTCTAGATTTGATTCAAGATTTTCTTGGATGGTTTGCTCCAAACTGCACTCCATCCATCTTTTCTAATATGTGCGAAAGATTATTTTGATGAATCATAGATTTGGTTTAGGATCCTCTTGAGCTTTTTCCACAACGTACTCCATCCATCTTCTGCAGTATATGGATCAATCAAAGAGATTTGCTCAGTCGAAATCACATTTATAGAACTTTTTTTAGGTTCTCTTAAATATTCTCTAAGGATCATTATATTTCCCTCTTTGAGATTTTTTTGGAGCCAATCCTTAAAGATGAAGCACTCTTCCATTATGTACCCCAGCAACTGGTGGTATGGGCAATAATTTTGTTGATCCTTCTTTTTGACCTCTTCAGACTTCTTTGGATCTAGTAGTCTGAACTCATGTTTCTTCATCAGACTTTTGGGCATCTTGGATGTGTCTTCATCTTTGAATAATATACAATTTTCTGTCGTTCTGCCAAAAATATCCTCTTATTCTCTGTTCGAGGTGATCCTCATTGAGGCGGTTGTTGGTTGGACTGACTATTCTGTTTCTGAGCATGTTGTAATGAAGATTGATGAGGATTTTATGCAAGTATCTTCATTGGCTATTTTCCTTTGTCGACAATTACTACTGTTCCTGATTTCTTTTTAAACACTTTGCTTGGCTTGAACTTCTTGTGTGAATCCATATGTTTGATTTCCTCTTGAAGACTGCTAGCTTTACTAATTAGCTTTTCGAAGCATTTGATGGTGAGTCCTTTGAGCATTAAAGCTATTGGGCTATGAATGCTTTTTGAGTAAGATTTCAATCGCATAATGTTCCTATAGCTGAGGTTCACACTTCATGCTAAGTTTTCTCCACCTCAAAATGTAATCCACCAAAGTCTCGTTGGGCTTTTCTTTTCCAACAAGAGCTCTCCTATAGACACATGGTGTTGCGCTCCGGTAAATCCTTCACAAATAATTGTTCCAGCTCAGCAAATGTCTTAACTGATCTGTTGGGTGAATCAACATACCAATCGAAAGCAAACCCTGACAGGCTGCTGACAAACTATTAGAAGAGTAAAGCTTTGCTATTTCTTTTGTTGCCACAAATGGCTCGGAAATGTGCTATATGTTGTCTGGGATTTCCAGTCCCATCGAATATCTTGAAGTTTGGGGTCACAAATAAGTTTAAGGACACGAAACCCTTAGGGAAGGGTACGACATTGAATTCCCCCGGATAAGGTCTACCCTTTAAAATTATTGCACCCCCCTTAGATTGGGTTAAGGCCTTTCAAACGTGCTCAACCATTTGCTTAAATTTCTTCTCCAGCATGGTGCTTGATGGAGAATCCTTCTTTGGTTGATCATCTCTGTTGGCTGAGACAACTTCTCTTCTTTCATCAGTAATATGTATAATTTATGGTTGGTTGACCTCTGGAGAAGCTAACTGTGGGGGTCGAGATTGTCCTTGAATTTTGGTCATGGCGGTAATGGCGACGACCATCTCTTCTATCCTTTTCTCCAGTTGGCTGACTTGCTCATCCCTTAATAGGATAGCCCTATGCAGCTCATCTATGGCATTCTCTTTGATGAGAGGTTGAGCCTCTTGCGCATCATGCATAGATGTAGCGGCTTTGATTTCAATGACATGGACGTCAATGAAATCTTCTTCGAGGTAATAGTTATAGTCAAAATCTTCATCATAGTCATCGATGAAAACTCCATGTTCCCGAGCCAACTTGGAAATTTTGACTCGAAGCTTTTCAACTTTTTCTTCAATTATTGATTCTTGAACTGCTTTAAGATTTGAAGGACCCTGTTGGACCTCCTCCTCTTGTTTTTCCATCTTACCGGCAATTGCTGTGACAGTATCAGATACTATGAACCCTTGCTTCATCTCATGATCTTGCCCTGCGGGCTTACTGGACTGTATCGGTACATCGACCTTGTGTATCCACACCTTTTTCTTTGATGATGATGTCTTAGGATAGAGTGTCCTAACAGAAATATCGGTATGTCGAAGAGAAGTATGCTCCCCATGGTGCAGACCAACTACAGTTTGGGTAATTTCTTCATCTTTTCCTTTGAAAGTTTAGGAATATCCTTGTAATGTGTGATCAGTAAGATTCTTGGACCCAGTTGTGACATGGCTGGTTGACGACTTGTGGTCTTGGTGACAGTAGAATTGGTGGTAACTATGATGGTATCAACTCTACTTCCCAAGCGAAACTAGATGAGAATACAAGCAGGCGGATGTTTAGTTGAGTTCTGAGATCATCTGACATATTTGAGGTTCGTTAAAATTTTTTTCTTCATACGAGGGGAAATTATATGTCCCAATCGTTTAAGTAATTCATTAACTGAGCAACCCTCTTTGATAGCTAGCCCATGAAAAATTAAACTGACTTGTGTGATAGGAGCAAGCTTCTTCCTCTCCACACCTTGTCCATGAAGTGATGGTAATGCAACGATGATTTTCTGAATACTCTCGTATCCATCTGTATCCATTAAAGGATGGAATCTACTTCCCCCCAAAAGTGGATAGGTTTTCAATAATTCTGACTCATCCTAGTGGGGATCTTTTCTAACGGGTATCTCCTTAGGAGCCTGGGCTTTTGTGGCCCTCCGAACTCTCCTGTTGCGGTTTCTCCTTGGAGTTTGGGTTAGTGGAGCTGTCTTTGAACTTGATCAGATTTCGAACACTTATGGTGGGACAGCTAATAACTCAATCGGATCTTTAAAAATCATTACTTCTTTCCCCTTAGCAGCAGTGAGAAAAATAGGCTTGGTAGTTGCCTTAGTGGCAACAATAGTCTTAGCCTTCTTGTATGAAGGGAAGTCCTGAAGACAGTTCAGGTTGAACTCAGCAGATGGCTCCTGAACTTCTGGAGTGGTGTCTTTCATGATGACAAATGGTGCCTTTCCGAGGATAACCTCGAGGTCTTCAAATCTGGCTCCGAACTTAATAGTAGGAGCAACATTGCAGGATTCATGGCCTGTCGGCAAGTTGCAAGAAAAAGACAGCGTTGGTTAGGCCATTGCAGCAGCTTTGAAACATAAAGCTTTGGGGTTAGTTATATGACGAAAACCTTGTAATCTTAGTGCGAGCACTAAAAATTAATAGAGGTCGATTTATAGACCGAGTAAGCCTTATTTTGTGGGAATTTTAAAATTTTTAGTAAAAAGGTAATTTAAAAAAAAAAATTAACTTTGAAGCACATGTAGCACAACACAATTTGCTATAATTTACAAAATAACAAATCAAACTTGGAAGGGAGATGTGAAGTGTTCAGGACCCAGTGCGAGACTCATTTAGCAACACACAATACCCAGGTTGAACTAGTCTACCAACAAACTTATTGGGGGTCCGACCCCACATGAAGATTAAAAAAGTTCTTAATGGCCTCTTGAATGCCTCTATTCAAAGGTGATTGAATAGACAGTCCTGAAGTCCAAAAGAGTTGACCGTACTTTCCCAAGATAGAAATGGGAAAAACATGTCAATGGAAGAAAGGAAATTTGGTTCATGAGGGACATGAATGAGGGACATGGACACATTAATGATGTGTGAAGATAATATTTACTTATTAAAATGGAGAGAAAACCTTGTCCCAAGTGGGTCGCTAGAAGCTTTGGGCACTATTTTGGTTGGAGGAGTTGCCCACAAGAAGCTGTCGGTCACCAGAATTGATATCGCGTCACCCACTTCAGAAGGACATTTTAATGTTTAGAAAAATATGAAATCAAATTGACCCTATATTTTTTATAGTTTAAATGAAAGTGCAATATACCTCAAATCATATATCTATCCTGAAGGATAAACACAAAACTTGAGGATGAGGGTCGATCAAATAAACTGAGAAATATAAACCATTTTATTTGCTGACAATTTTCTCTATTTAATATGAAGAATTAAATAAGGTTTATATTAAACTGGGTTGAGAAAAGCTTTCTATAAGGGCGATCCCCTGTAGTTAATTACATCTTAAATAACCAAAGTCACATAAGAAAACTCTCGATAAAAATCAAGTAATATTATCTTCAAGAAGTTTAAAAGGAAAGGACTTTTCAACAAAATCGGTCAAAGAGGTGTGAAATGGGAATAACTTAAATTTGGAACATTTTATTGTAGAATCCAAAGGAGGAAGAACTAGGGGATGTCATAGATTCGGGGGAGAACCTCGATGAATTCCAAATCTATCCTATTGTTTGACTTTAGTTTTGAGGGGAAATTTATTTGAATGTTTCATCCTGCCAATTTTATTTATTTAGGGCTTACATTCGTGTGAAACGATCACACAAATAACTTGGAAGATGTGAGAATTTGGGTTGTAACAGACGACAACCTTGAAATCTTAAGACGAGTTAGGGCTTATATCGCATAGCAGAGCTGTACAAAGGCCTAAAGAAAAGGTGAGATTTTTTGTTGCATAAGCAAACAACCTTGAAATCCTATGGCTTGTTGTTTAATTCTAAGGAAGGAAATTGGTTCAGTTGGGGAAGATAGGTTTTGCTGTTGAAGATGGCCATGCTACCCACAGTGCTAGCTCTAAGCTCCTTGCAATGACGAGATTGAGTTTTCTAGTGTATCAAGTTAATATGTCAAATCAGATGGCCCTATGGTTGTAGTTCTTTAAAAAAAAATTATAGGGGCATGCTAAAGTTGATTAGAGCGACACTGGTTAGGATCCTACGGTTCCCTTCTTCCGGTACCACTATTTTGTATTGGATTCACTTAGCCTAAATGAATTTACTAAAATCAACTTAATGAGTTTCATACTTTCATTTAGACCGTGGGAAGTCTTGTTAGCAACCATAGGCTACCTTCTCTGAGGGACTCCCGATCATCCGATATAGACAACTTAATTTAGTTGGAGTTGTAGTTTCTGTGATGTTTGTGATTAAATTTTGAGTTATTTTATATTTTAAATCTTGTGGAGGTAAATTTTATCTTGATTGATTTTAGTTTTGATTTAGGTTTTGATTTTGTGGCTATCCTGACAGTTTTAGTTTTCATGCAGGGTGACATTGTTGTTTAGCATGCAATTTTTATAAGCATAAAAAGTACGGTACGAAAGTACAAGAAAGACTGCACTGTAAACTATAAAAAGCATACCTGGCGAGTCTTATCGTTCCACCACCTGAAACTCAAAAGGCATGTTAAGGTAGTTTATATAGAGAGAATTTTATATAAAGCAGAAAAGTAAGGCTTCAGTGATCTACCCTACCCTAGGTCATATCTTGGTGGGTCCCTATTGACTTGGTTAAGGATGATTTTTGTTAATCAAAACATACTAAGTTTAGTAGACCTCCGAGGTATCCAACAGATCTGGAGAACGCAGATCCAATTGATCTGGAGAAAGAAGTAGGTCCATGCTTCCCTCTTACTGCCTGGTGAAAATTCTTGAGCTCTTCTTAAACTTATTATGTTGCTTAATAACCCATCCTGTAAATACCTTTAATGCTTAATGAATATTGATATTTCAATTATCCCTAAGAGTAGGGTAATTATCACTTATAATTTAATTTGAGAATTATGCAGGTGAAGGCCCTTAAAGGGGCAAGTTAGTGTTACAAAGACACTTGACCAATTTTTAATTTGGGCTTGTAGTGTTTCAAAGGTGTTCAAATTTTAATTATGTTCACTTTTCTAATCCTCATTTAACCAAGTTTGATTTAGCCTAGGTCACTATCTATGCCCTTAAAGTTCTAGTGAATGTCTTAGTTATATTTTGAAAGATATTGAATTTTAAGGTGATGATGATTCATTATCAAAATTTTTAAAAGTCATTTGAATCATTAAATAGGGGTATTAAATTGGTGAGTTATTAACACCCAAAATCATACCACTAAGTCTAGGATCATTTAATTTGATAGACTCCCAAAGCTTGATAATTTAAGGAAATTACAAATTTATCCTTTAATTAATAAAAGTGAGATTGGTTTCTAGCAATTAATCCCCTGTGTTTTAGTCATCCAAATATGTTGATTAGGATTAGAGGTTACCCATTTCCCTTTATTGAATTAATCCTCAATGTTAATTAAGGCCAAGTTTCCAAAATTGCACTTTTGCCCCTAAGGCTTTATCACTTCATAATTTGTCAAAATTAATTTAAATGACTTTAGAATTTTTATCCCACCTCACTCATGAATTAATTAAGACATCAGAGGAAAGAATGTGATTTTCCAAAATTTAATTTAATTTACATATTTATTTTTATTCAAAAATAGGATTTTTCAAAGAAAAATCCATAACTTAACCAAGGAAAAGCCTAATCCACTGAAATTTGTAATGGAGGTGGACTTAAACTAGAGAACTATTGGGATCAAATTTCATGATTTATTTAGTTTTATTTGAATTACTAGAATTATTTTAAATTCTGGAGCATTATTAACTATAAAATATTCTAAATGTGGAAAATTAAGTTTTATATTTTTATTAAATCTCTCTGAGGTTGTGGAACATTAGAGAAACAAATTTCACATTTTTCTGACTTTTCGTTGAATTGTTGGAATTATTTTAGTGAAAATCCATTTTTAGCCTTTAAAAATTATTTTAAGCTTCAAAATTCAATATCTTCACTTATAAAATTAGGAAAAAAATTCCAATTGTTCATAAGTGCTTAGGAAACAATTTAGAACATTTGCATGAATTTTATTATTTTTGTGATTTTTATCATTTAATTATTTAAATATTAAAAATAGGCTAAAAATAATATTTTTATTTTAATTACCATTTTATTTTTAGCAAAATTCCTCTGATCATAGAACTCTAAAAATGAATTCTTATAATTTTTTGAGTTATATTTTAATTATTATAAATCATTTTAGTGTTAAAAAAGGCACTTAACATAGAAAATCAATTTGAGCTATCAAATGAGCTCCAAATGTTTTAAAATTTTTATGGGGAGTTCTTTGAACTTCAAATTATAGTGGAGAGTTAAAATCAAGTCATTTAGATGTTTTCATTTCCCAAAATTAATTTTCTTTGTGTTTTAGGACTTGTGAAAATTAAATGCATTTTTAATGACTTGGCTTATGAAACATTTTCTAAAGGGTTCTCTGATCATGGTAAACATGCCAAAATTTTCTTGCAATTTTCTAAGAAACATGCTAATTATTATGATTAATAATTTATTTAAATAATAGAAATAAACTTGAAAAATATGGATCTCTGTCTAGAGATCTCCTCTGACTTAAGAAAAATCAGAGAATGTTCCGTAAGACAGAGGAAACAACATGCAAAAATTTTAAGTCATGGTGAAATGTCTACATGCATAGACAATCAAAAGACTCAAAACAGTATTTAACTAATTAAAAATAAAATATGCGTCACATAAACTTCAAATTATTTTCACATTGTTCTCCCCACATTATTCTCCCCTGTCCACTAAGCAAGTGGGTATTTTAATTTTATTTTTGTTATTTTTCTACACCAAAATGTGAATTTTTGAAGTTAGGGCTATTTATTTAAATAAAAAAATACCCTATTTATCTATTTAAACGTGCGGTGCCGCGTCAACCTACAGCAGCTCCAAAAACAAGCGTGGCGTGCTCTGGATGGACGTCGCCATCCACATAGCTGCTAACTCGGTCGGCACTTTATGAACCGAAGTGTTGTGCGGCTTCATCTCGTCTGTTGATGAAATAAACACGTGATTAGACTGCTCTCCATCATTGTCTTCAAATAGGCAGATCTGAGGATCGTCCACCTTCAAAGCTTAACATCTCTCTCGTTTCTTAATTAAATTAAGTGCGGCTTTTTTTTTAAATTACTTGTCTAAGTGAGACGAACACATACATATGGTAAACATGCCATCAAACTAACCTTAATCAAATAGAGAATAAAAATAGGCTCAAGAAGAGGAGAAGTTCAATACCTTTTCTTTGAGAAATGAAGCTTTGATCGGAGGTGTTGGACACGTTTGTGGAGGTCCAAGGAGGCTAAAAATTGAGCCTTTGGTTGCAGTGAAAGGTCTAGACCCAATTTTGATCAAGGTCAGATTTGGGTGTTGATCAAAGTCTAGTGTAGGGGCTCTGTGTGAGGGGCATTTAATGGGGCTTTGTCTTTTTTCACTGTGGTGATGGTGTGAGTGAGTTTAATTTGATTTTGGTGGAGTGTAAAAGTTTAGAGAGCTATGTCCTATCTCCAGTAGGGTTTTGAGCTCAAAATTTGAACTCCGGCAAGGGGATTTAGGGAAATGTAGTGGTTGGGTTGCACTTTTGAGGTCTTAAGAAGGCTAGGGGAATAATTTAGAGGGTCTCCTTAAGTAAATTTTAGCACTTGGAGGTGAAGTTTTTATAAAAAAAGGCTTAGGGTGGCTCTGTGGGTCAATGTGTGGGTGCAAAGTGTTGCTTATGTAGAGGGCAGAGAGGCTCTAAATTTCAAATGGGATGAGGTGTCCTATAGGTTTGTATTAGGTTTCAATTATTGGATGGTGGCTTATGGTTTTGGCTCCTCTGGGAACTAGGCTGGCCAGCAAGGCTAGGGCAGGTGACCAAGAGGTCAGGTGATCCAGGGGAATTTATCACAACAATTTATTTGGGCAGGTGTTTAGTTTTAGCAAAAATCCTTTAGGCTTAAGAAAATTAGCAAGAAAGTATCTTAATTTAGGGAACCTTTGGTCCATGGCTCATTTGGGCGGTTCCATAGGGTTTAGCTTGGTTAATAAGGTCCAAAATTTGGCTGTAGAAGTCTTACCTTGACCAATTTGACATGGCTAGGTCAATTTTTGTGCATGGGTCAAATGTGGGTCCAAATGACCAAAGCTTGGGTTTGGGCTAAGCTATCCATGACTTTGAGCCCAATTGATTGATCAAAATTGTGTATATGATTGTGAAGATTTTTGGTGAAGGATTGAAGTGATTTTGAGTTTAATTGGGGGTTCAATTTGGAGGATTTTGAAATTTTGGTAACATTGGGCATGTTGGGTTAGACTTGGGTCTAGATTGGGCTAGAATTGAGCTAAGTCCAAATTTATTGTTAAAAATAGTCAATAGAAACATCATGAAGAGTTTTCAACATAAATTGGTTGCCAATTTTGGGGCTAAGGCAATCAATTTGGTGGAATTTGAAGCATAGCCAATTTGGAGCGAATTTGTGGATTTTTGGACTTGGGCTAAAATTAAATGAAATTAAGGCCTCACCAAGGTTAATTGAAGGTCAAGTTTGATGTGTAGGATTATTATGAAGATTTTATTATTTAAATTGAGGCAAATTGAGTAGGCTATGGGGTTTAATTTAGTGAGATTATATCATAAGGCCAAAATTGGGGGTTTGACTTAGATCAAAATTGGGCTCAAGGGATGGGCCAAATGATCTTGGATTTGGTTTAGATTGGTCACATGAAAGATTAATTTGAGATTATAATTGAAATTGGGGGAAATTGGGACCAATTTGATGGACATTTGAGGTAAATTTGGAGATAATTGGGCCTTTAAAGGCAATTTGGTGGTTTTGGTCAAAATGGTCAAATTAGCTAAATTGGGTCATGTGGTAGTTGAGAAAAATTAAATTGGGATTATTTGGAAGGTTTTGGGATTTTTTGGGATTTTTTGGAATTTTTCAAATTTTGGGCTAAAGAGGGGCATTTTGGTAACTTGGCAATTTTTGGTGATTTTGGGTAATTTAGATATTTTCAAACAGTTTTTAGATATTTTCAAAAGGTTTTAAATGATTTTTTGAACAAATTTGGGTATTTTGGGTAAATTTAGAAATTTTGGCCAAATTTAGGGTTTCAAGGGTACTTAGGTAATTTGTGGGAGTTTAGGGGCAAAAATGCCAAGTTGGATATTTTTGGTAGAATTGGGGCTATGGACCAATGGAAATCTCATTTGGGTCCTCTATGTACTGGTCTTAGCTAAACCCTAACCTAGGGCTAGCGGGTTTAGGGGACCATCTACATGAGTCTCCCAAAGGATTAAGGGATCGAAGTCAAGAAATTTTGGGTTTATATTTGTGAGTGATTGTGAGTGATTGTGAGTGAGGTGAGTACTTAGCTCTAGACAAACACCCAGAGCCAACCTATGGTCAAACAGTCCTATGGGGACCCACCTTGAGCTCCCTCATACTGACCCCACCAACTAAGTGTTAGAGATTAGGACCAATATGTAGTTGAGCAAAGAGGAGTTTGGAATTTCTAATGGTGAGGGTTCCTTTTCTAGCTTTCTAGGAATAGCCAATAAGAAAGACCCATGGTTAGACCCTAGGCTACTAAAGAAGAAAACTTGAACATCAACCCAAAGTGAAGTCAATAACTCAACCAAATCGCATTGGGTTTGTTTCTAAATCTTCATCTACTGAAGACAAACACATCTATATGGTTTATACGGTATGAAATATAGTAAATACGTATAAGGGGTTGAAACAAGCTCGACTTAGGGTTGGAGTTCAATACTTTTGTCTGAGAGGGGAGGCCTTAATCAGATGGTTATGGTTGCTTCGGTTGGTCCCAACAAACCTCCAGATGAAGCCTCAAGCCTTGGTGAATGGTCTAGGTATGATTTTGATCAAGATCGATTTCAAGTATTGGTCTAGAGCTAACCTAGAGGCTGTTTTAGAGGGGTTTTGATGGGGAATCAACTCGTCTTACTCTAAGGACGGTGTGTGCACAATTAATTTGAGTTTTGTGGACTTTGGAGAGATGTCTTAGTTTGAGCTAAAAGTTTGAGCTCAAAATTGGGCTTCCACAGTGGGGATCAATGGGATAAAATGATGGAAATGAGCTTAGGACTTCTTGGAGAGTGTTTGAGAGAAATTGGATAGAGTTTCTCCCAGGGTTTTTAG
>NW_018224045.1:86189-98786 GCF_001263595.1 Phalaenopsis equestris
TCTTTCTAGGCCATGGAGGGGCTGATTAAATAGTGGAGCTTAGGGGGGAGTTTAGGGTTGATTGATGGGTGTAAAAGGCTGCTTAAGTGGAGGGATAACGAGCTCTAAAGAGCCATTGAGATGAGGTGGCTTCTATGGTTGAAATTGGGTTTGATTTGGCCTTGAGGCTCTTTGTTTTTGGGGTTTTCTTGGTTTTTGGGTTTTCTAGCCACTAGGCCAATTGACAAGGCCAGGGGAGGTAGTCAGAGAGTCAGGTGATCCAGGGGGAGGTTTAATTATAATTTTCTCCCAATAGTAAGTGATGATGGGGGGAAATATTTAGTTAAGGCCCATAAATGGACTAAGATCTTTTAATTTAGGGACCCATTAGTCCATAGCTCACCATTGCTGGTCCAAAGGGGTTTAGCCTGGTCAATAAGGTGTGATTAGCGGCTGGGGGTGTGCTTAGTGGCTGTGGGGACCTTAATTTGGTGGCTTTAGGATTTTCTAAGTCAATTTTGGTGCATGTGTCCAATTTGGGTTCAAAGAATGGGCAAATTAGGCTTGGATTTGGTTTATATTGGTCATATGAAAGGTGAATCTGAGTTTAGGATTGAAATTGGGGGGAGTTGGAAGCAAATTGATGGACATTGAAGGTAAATTTAGGGAAATTGGGCCTTTAAAGGCAATTTGGGGGTTTTGGTCAAAATAGTCTAATTGGCCAAATTGGGTTCACACTTGGCCAACTTAAGTTCAATTAGAGGGTCCAAATGCATTTTTAAAGGATTTGGAGTGATTTTTTAGGCTTTGGGAAAGTTGGGGGTGCCAAAGGTATTTTTGTAATTTTGGCAATTTTGGGGGTATTTTGGTGATTTTAGAATTTTTTGGTGGATTTAGGTAATTTGGATATTTTGAAATGGTTTGAATTATTTTTGAACAAATTTTGGTATTTTGGATGAATTTGAGGATTTTTGGCCAAATCTATGATTTGGGGGTGTTGAGGTAATTTGGGTAAGTATAGGGGTAAAAAGTCAAATTGGGTGTTTTTTGTAGAATTGGGGTGTCAACCACCATATAGAAGCTACAAACCAATGGAAACCTCATTTGGGTCCTCTATGTACTAGTCTTAGCTAAACCTTAGTCTAGGGCTAGTGGGTCGGGCTAGTGGGTCTAGACCATCTACATGAGTTTCCCAAAGATCAAGGGATCAAAGTCAACAATTTTGGATTTTTAGGATTGTGAGTGAATGTAGGTGATAGTGAGTGCAAGTGAGTGAACTAGCTTCAGACCAACACCCGAGGCTATCCCTAAGGCCAAACAGTCCTGTGGGGGCTCATCTTGAGCTCCCTCATACTGACCTCACCTACTAAGTGCTACAGGTTAGGACTAATCTGTGGAATTTCAAGTTGAGCAAGGAGGTGTGTAGAAATTCTTATGGTGAGGGCTCTATTTTTAGTTTTCTAAGAATACTCAATAGAAAAGTCCTATGAATAGATTTTAGGCAACTAAAGAGGGAAAATGAAACATCAACCAAAAGTGAGGTCAACAAATGGACCCCCAATATGTGTGGTGTGTTGGGCAAAGCACACCTCGCGTATTGGCATTGACCGATGAGAACAACAAAACCAATACAGACTCCTAAGTCAACAGACCCGGAAGTATGAAAAGAAGTGCAGAATTTATGTGCTAGTTGTTTCCTCTAGGGAATATGAAAGGTGACTATTTGATCAAAACCAAACAATAGAAACTTTTGTCGGGGATTGGAGAGTGAGTTTCAAATTATCAAGTTTCGGGTGTTTATCTAGGATGGTAATCAATATATAGATGCTGACCCCAAGATGGGAATTGAAATTTGGGTATCAATCTCAAAATAAAGAGTTAGAATTTAGGTACCAGCCTCGTAAGTAGGGAATCATAATTTAGGTACTAACCCAAGGTGAGAGTCAAAAGTTAAGTATCAATCTCAGAAAGAGAATCAGAAGTTAGGGACTGACCACAAAGTGAGGGAATCAGAAGTTAAGGACTGATTTCAAAATGAGAATTGAAACTTATGTATCATTATCAGAAAGAGGATCAGAAGTTAAGGATCAACCTCAATGTGAGGGAATCGGAAGTTAGGAACTGATTCCAAAATGAGAATTGAAATTTGGAGATCATTCTCAGAAAGAGGATCAGAAGTTAGGGACCGACCTCAAAATGAGGGAATCAAAAGTTAGGGACTGATTCTGAAATGCTAATTGAAATTTATGGATCAAATCTCAAAAAGAGGATTGGCAGGTAGGGACCGTCCTTGAAAGGATGAAATCAGAAGTTAGGGACTGATTCCAAAATGAGAATTGAAATTTAGGATCAAATCACAAAAGAGGATTGGAACTTAGGGACTGAGCTTAAAGCAAGAGAATCAAAAGTTAGGAACTGATTCCAAAATGAGATTTGGAATTTAATGGTCAGTCTTAAAAAGAAAGGAGGGAATCAGAAGTTAGGGACTGATTCCAAAATGAGAATTGAAATTTAAGGATCAATCTCAAAAAGAGGATCGAAAGTTTGGGACCGACCTCAAAAGGAAGGAATCAGAAGTTAGGGAGTGATTCCAAAATGAGAATTGAAATTTAAAGATGAAATCTCAAAAAGAGGATCGGAAGTTAGGGACCTACTCAAAGTGAGGGAATCAGAAGTTAGGGACTGATTCTGAAATGAGAATTAAAATTTGCCAAGGGTTTATGATGTTGAACCCATAGACATCTGTCAATCAAAAAACATTAATATTGGTGAGGAAGATATGTGAAACTTTGTGAGATTTGGTGCAAACAAGGACGGTCGTGCCCCACGAGCAAAGAGTAAGAGACCCCAAAATTGAGAAAATAAACTCAACAAATTTATTTTCTTTCATTGTTGTTTTTATCAAGTTTACTTTTCAAAATATGTTTTCCAAAATTTAATTTTTATCGGTTGATTGATTTTAAAAAGAGTGTTTTATTTAAATTTTATTATTAAGTTTTTATTGTTTTGTTCTTTGTTCTTTGTTGTTCAGAACCAACATATGGTTCTGTGGCTTTTATCCATCGTACAATAGTACAATTGAGCAAACGACAAAATTTCTAGAAAAGATTTCATTAATTTGGTCCAATAGGCATTACAGATTGAGTGTAGGCTAGAGCCTCAAAAGGTACATTATGTTCAATGCATCAAAGTACATCTAGAAAACATCTCATGTCGGGCACATATCACAAGCTGAGCATATCTGGTACATATGTCATTATATATGTTGTGTTGAATTACAGTACAAAGAGGTGTCTCCTGAGTGTCCATCTCTGGTATGATGAGCTCCTGATCGAGCTGACCTACTAAACCACGCTCCAGATCTAGAGTTCGCTTTGCATGTGTTTATAGATGTAACCCTTTCATAGCTCATACGAGAGTAGTTCCTCCAACTCCAGATCTGGTTAAAATCTATATGGCATTTTGCTGGCATCTATCCTTTGAAAGTTACAGACACCCTACAGCGTCACACATCTGGAATGTAATGTTTAGCAATACCTACTCTGTTTCATTTAAGAACAAGCACTGAAGACACTTGTAGCAGAATCTCCATGGATCCTCTGAACTCACTGGGGCCAATGACATCTATTTTATTTCTGAATAAAATGTTATTTTTGCTCATGAAAGATACCGTGCAGATAGGTCTCACAAAATTGTGATGGTCAATGTGTGGGGGTATGCAGTCACCTTCATCATATATATTGATGATACGTCAATTGGGAATACACTCGGCTTGAAGTATGCTCCATCGGACCATTCTCTTGATCATCCATTTTATCATGGGAGGTAGTGGGTCCACCTCATCATATCTCAAAATCCTCGGGGGATTTTCTTGTCTGGCTTGGGTGAAATTGTAACAGCAACCACAATGTATCGTGATCTTGCCCTTTCTACGCATCCATTTCTGTGGCTCAGAATAAGTTCTTTCCATCAAAAGGTCTGCTCGACCGCTGTCTCTTAGATCAAAAATGCAGTCGAGAATACTTCTTTCCTTGCTTTCGGAGAAGACCCTGGAGTACAGCTCCAAGCCTTCTAGTATATTGATGAATGTTCTTTGAACTTCTTCATAAAATTCAAATTTCCTTTTGCTTACTTTACTCATCTTGTAGTATTCTATCGTGGAACTGATCGGTGGCTGTCGAGGATATTCCCTCATTTTAGTATCAACGAGAATCCATGCTGGTGCTCTCTCTGTCTGTAGCGGAGCATATAACTCTGTGTTCAGCGGGATATACGGCTCTGTATCCAATGGGATATATGACTCCCCCATCGGGTGATCAGCGGTTTGAAATCCCTTGTCAGTGGATGCGTACTCCTCCAAAGTATTGTAGCACTCTAGATGGAGAACGTTGCAATTCTGGCACTCCACAAATGCCCCTGTAGCTGGTGTACATGTAGGTATCTCAGTGTTGCATGTCGTCCAACCCGTATAAAGAACATTTTAAACTCGCGGTATCTCCGGCTTTGTAGCAAATTCAGACTCATCGTCTGTAGGAGGCAGGCTAAAATATGTCTCTCTCATGCTTGGATCGTAGATATTCCCCTCAGGGATAAGGTGAGAAAGTTTTCCTCCTCCTTCTGGCATCTTCTTTCTTCACGTAAGAAAGCCCTATGCTTTTGGTTGTTAGCATTTCTGCGCTGAGTTCTCGACAGCAGTGCATCTGGTAGTCTTTCATCATTGAGAGCGACCAGGCCCTCGGTTGGTGTAGATATCATGGACGGCAGGCCAATAGTCCCCTCAATCGGGTCTTGTTGTACTATCACATTTTTCTCTTTTAGTGACGAGTTATCTTTGGTGATGAACCTTAGAAGCGATGGTAGCCCTTTCTTTTCCTAACGGCTAACCACATCCATCAGACAACCCTCATAGTCCATGTCGACTTGATTGAAGTCCATGTCGAAGTCCATGGTGCAACCCTGCGACGCCCTTTCCTTGTTAAGAGCGAGGCTCCAGCCATCTATAAAAGCAAAAATCAACCTCCAGTCTGACATTTTTTCTCTACAGACAACAGGAAAAATATCAATGAGCTAAAATTTAGCAAGAACATGAACCAAACAAAGTGTTTATTAAAGAAAATTTATTTTATGTTGGTGAGAAAATTGTTCATTTATGTGTATGTATTTTATTTAATTTAGTAGAATATCAAATTTAAAAGGTAGAAAGAAGAAAGTTGAAGTATGTAATTTCAAGAAGCTTTCATTTTATTGAGGTTAATTTATCACAAAAATTTTTGGACCCGGTCACCGACGTTTGGCCAAATAAATAACCCTAAAATGATCAAAATTTCAAAAATTCATGTCAAGCATTGCTAAGTTGTGTAGTATATCTTTAGGTATCGTCCAATGATTAGCAGCATGGGTTTTCACCTTGAAAATATACTAGCTGGTAGGCTCCTCCTGTGTAGACATATTCCACAACAAATGGTCCCTCCCAAGTTTGCTCAAAATTTACACCTATCTTGCGGCCTGCAAGAATATGCCTTTTGAGCACAAGTACGATATCACAAATTTTAAATATTCTTGGGTGGACCAATTTGTCATGAGCTTGTACCATTTTTGCTTGATAAAGCTCCAAATATTGTTGTGCTTCTAGTCGTTTTCCTTCAAGACTCTTTAGTTCCTTGACTATGAGTTTTGTACTTTCTTCTGTTGTTAGTAGATTGGCGACAGCTACTCTGAGAGACAGCGTCTGAACTTCTAATGGTAGTACAACCTCAGACCTGTACACAAGCATGTAGGGTGTACACTAAGGGGGAGTCCTGAACGTCATCCAATAGGCCCATAAGGCTTCTAGCAATTTGTTATGCCAATCTCTTTTATTTTCATCCAGTGTCTTCTCCAAAATCTATACCAGCAACTTCTTGAAGGCCTCAGCCAGGCCATTTTCCCTAGGATAGTAAACTGTAGAGTATATCCTGTGTCATTTGACAAAAAATTTTTATTTTGGTGCTTCTGAAAGCTGTCACATTGTCGGAGATTATTTTGGAAGGAACTCTGAAATGGTAGACGATTTGACTTTTGAAGAATTGAAGGAGGTGATGTGTCGTAACCTCTCGTAACGGCACTGTCTCTACCAATTTGGGAAAAGAGTCTGTAGTGGCAAGTATAATTCTATGTCATTTGGAAGACGGAGGGTCTATCGAACCTATTATGTTTGTGCCCCAACATTCGAATGGCCATGAGGTGACTGTTAGGTGTAGCACATTTGGAGGTTGGTGAAGACAACCCCATGTACTTGGCACTGGTGACATCTTCTGGCTGTATTCATGCAATCATACATCATTGCTTGCCAATAATATCTGAGTCTCTTGATCTTCATTTTTCATTTTTCGCCCTGACAGGTGAGAGCGATAAAACTAGCATGTACTTCTTTGAAAATACTTTGTGCTTCGGCTCTTCTTAGGCATCGTAGCCACATCTGATCAAACAATCTTCTGTAATGGTCATCACATATTAGAGCATATGACATAGTCATTTTTGTGATGTGATGTGCTGCTCACTTGTCCTCTGGCACTATGCAAATATTCTAATAATGGCTTATGCCAATCTTCATTGTTATCAGCAACCGCAACCATCATTTTTTTTTCTTTTTCAAGCTTGTGTAGAATTTTGAGGTCAACTTGAGATAAAACTTGTCTTCCTTGTACTGTAATGTCAATGGAATCTTCCGGGGGACATGCCAGCACCTTAGCAAGTTTTACTAGAGCGTCAGCATGAGCATTATTGAACCTAGGAATCCGGTAGAAACTTACATTAGAAATTTTTTTTAGCAGCTTCATCGTGTACTGATGGTATTCTGCTAACCTGGATTTCAAATCTTGTGTCGCCCGGTGACTTGTTGGATGACGAGCTGAGAGTCATCATAGATGAGAATGTCTGTTATATCCATCGAGATTGCCAACTCCAATCCGTTAATTAAGGCTTTATATTATGCTTTATTGTTGGTATATGGCTCTATCAGGTGATAAGAGAACCTCAGCATACCCTTATCTGTTTCATTTGTAATACCTGTTAATCTGGTAACTCATCATTAAGAGGGGACCCAGTTGGAAGTGGGTGTGCAGTGAGAAAGTCTGCAAAATTTGTCCCTTGATGGCATAGAGGGGAACAAAAGTCATATAAAATTGCAATAAAATCATTGACCATCTTGCTAGACATCAGGAAAGTATTGGTCATGTCATCAAATAATCCAACATATTAACTTTTGAAATTAGGGTAATCTTAGGAGATAACATGTAATGTCTAAGCTTTTGGGCGACGAAAATCAAAGCTAGACTATGCTTCTCAATAGATGGATACCTTATCACCGTTGGTATTAGGCAAAGACTCAAGTAGTATAATGTGTTTTCTTTACCCTTATCATTAACTTGGGCTAATAGGGCTCCAACAGTGTCATCTAAGGCCACAGAATAAAGTATCAACGGTTTCCCTGGGATAGGGGCTGTCAAAATAGGTGTCATTAAATATTGTTTAACCTCCTTAAGGGCCTACTGGCATTTCTCTTCCCAAACAAAATTGGTAATGCTGAGAAGAGCTGACACCTACCTTAGATATTAGTAACATAGCGTCATAGATATGCCAACTTTCCTTGGAAAGAACATAATTGTTTTAAGGTTTTGGGTGGAGGCATTTCTAAGATAGCTTTAATCTTATCTTGGTCGATCTTGATACCCCGATGACGGACAACAAATCCTAGAAATTTCCCAGAGGTAACACTGAATGCGCACTTTAAGGGATTCATTTTAAGGTCATATCATCGTAACCGTTCGAACACAATCCTCAAATTGTACAAATGGTCTATTTTCTATTTACTCTTGATGACCAAATCATCCATGTAGCATTCGTATTGGATGTGAATAAGCTCATCAAAAATCTTTCATAGCTCGTTGATATGTTGCTCCGCATTCTTCAATCCAAACGACATCACTCTGTAGCAGAAAATACCGATAGGTGTCTTGAAGGTTGTAAGTGTTGAGTCTTCTGGAGACATATTGATTTGATTGTATCCTGATGATCCATCCATGAAGGAGAAAATTTCATGTGTTCAAGCAATATCCACCATCATTTCTGGTATCGGTAACGAGAATTCATCTTTTGGACATGCTTGTTCAAATCTCTGAATTCGACACAAACACAGATTTGTTCATTTTTCTTCTTGACTGGAACAATGTTAGCTAACCATGTGGGATATTGCTCTGCTTTTATAAAGTTAGTGTCTATTAACTTCTTCACCTCGGCAATGACTTGCTGCTCTATTTTGAGGCACATTCTTCTGGGAGCTTATTTTATTGGGGTCGTATCTTTGTCCACACTGAGTTTATGAACTGTAATTTCTGCTGACAGTCCTGACATTTCATCATAACTCCATGCAAAGTAATCTTTGAATTTTGTTAACAATTTAATGAACTCTATAGATTCTTCATTGTTGAGTAGAGAACTTATAAATGTAGGTCGGGGTTGCTCTTTCGTCTCGAGGTTAATTTCCTTCAATTCATTGACAGTTGATTTGATTTCCTCCCAAAATTTTGGCGGAGCATCTTCTATTTGCTGATCAGTATAATTATCCTATATATCAAGGCAGTATTCATTTGATTCGCTAGTGACAATCATACAAAATTCTAAATAATGGACTGGTCCGACTATACCAAATCTAAGACCCTCTTTTAAGTTGGGAGTTCGACTATTAATATCCCACAATTTTTCAAAAAGTTGTAGTTTGTCTTTTGGAATTTATTTTGGCAAATGTCCTTGTAGAATTAACTTTTGTACACAAGGCGAAAAGTAACCAAAAGGTAATTCAATTAGTCCATTAGAATTCTCATCCAAATTCACATGATTTTTAGATTTAGTAGAAGTAGAATTATGATAAAACTTGACCGGCTTCGAACCAGCGCTACGGACTTCATTGACCTCTAAAATCTCAACCTTTTGATGGGGATCGGAGTAAGGGTCATGGTGCTCACATAGTGGTTTATCCGATCATACATTGTCTCATATTTGCTTTGCACTGTATCTTCTAAGGATATCTTGTACTGAGGTTTCTTCTATTTTGTCATCATTATTTCATCTTCGGAACTGTCTTCATCACCAATGTAGATGGTCGGCCTAGTCCGTTCAACAATTAAATTAGTTCTTGCTTGTCCACGTCCCCATCCTAGAACTCGGATGCACGAACTAAAATAGCCCACAAAGTGGTGGAAGATAGTTGAAGCAGAGTTGAATGACCCTGCCAATTTAATTCTTCTAAATCTTCCCTTGTCACAGTTTCACGAGAGAAGACAGTTTTCTTTAGAGGCGCGTAGTAGGTAGCATCTTCATGAATTCCAACTTCATGAACTGAAAATGATTGTAAATCTCCCTTGATGCAATGTTCTTGTCCTTGCTTGTAGTACTTAATGCATTGGTGTAGAGACGATGTAACCATGTTGTGTTCATAAATCCCTGGTCGACCCAGTAGAGCATTGAAAGAGGTCTCAATGTCGATGATATGGAATTTAGCAGTTGTTACTAGTTCTCCAATTTTCATAAGTAATGTAATTAATCCAAGGGCTCTCTCTCCCTTTTGTTTGAATCCTCAAAGCATCATTTTATAGGATGTAAGCTCCTGAGCTTTACTGTCTAAATAAGCCAATGTTCATAAGTTCATCAAGTTTAGTGATGCTCCAAGATCTACTAAAACTCTGGACAACACAAATCTGCCAATTTTAATGGAGATATAGAGTGGACAATTATGGTTGGCGGTACCAAACATCAAATGTTCATTTGTTAAGGTTACCCAAGACTGTTCTTTCAAAGAGCAAACTTCATCTGAGGATGTGTTGTCCAAATGGGCTAAGAAAATCTATGGGTCAAGCAAAGCTGTAGCAGATACTCTCTCATCTCCTTTGACAGGATTAGAGCATTCTAGATGCTTAAGTTGGCAGACAAGTTCCTAAGATGAGCTAACACGTTGTAATCCATTGATCTTTACTTGGTTATGTATTTCTTCCACTGGTAGAGGTGGATGTATCTCTTCTCAAGTTATTATTTGCTTTCCTTTATCCGTTGGAGCTGACCTAAGGGGTAATACTCTCCCGCTCCTCAAGTTCACTTATGTAATTTCTTCTTCTTGAGATACCATTTTTGAATCTTTCGGTGTTTCTTCTTTATCGAAAAGATCTAAGTTGATGACAAGTGGTGCACTGTAGCGCTTGAGGATTGGTTCCTCACTCTCAGTGCTATCATAAGAGGTATTGTCGATGTCTTCTACAGTCTTGTTAACAGCTTCATCGGACTCAATTATAATTTGAGGATCATTTTGTGAATCATAGTCGAAGTTAGATTGGACATAATTGATTATGTTATCATCAGAAATAGTTAAAATGTAGCTGAAATAATAATCATTTTATTCATAAGACCCCGGAGGGGTAAGAAGGGGCAGGGGTTCAAGGATTTTCTTCCCTGAATCCAAGACAACTAATCAAAAAGAGGCAACCCCTATCCTACCCTCCGTGCTATCATTCTTCGTGGTGGTGTTCTTCTTATTCTTCTTTGACAATGATAGATCTTTTGGCACAATCTTCATCTCAGGCTTGACAGGCTGAAGACTCTGAAAGGGAGCATGTTTTGAAGCAAACTAGATCAGATTTAAGACCCTCTTTAGTTTTCCCAAGTCGTACTCCATCAATCTTATCCAGTATATGGGTCAATCGAACATATTGGCTCATCCAAAATCATATTTATGGAACCTTTATTAGGTTCTTTTAAATATTCTTTCGGGATCGTTATATTTCCTTCTTTAAGATTTTTCTCGAGACAATCCTTGAAGATAAAACATTCTTCTATAATGTGTCCAAGAAATCTGTCATATGGGCAATAATTTAGTTGATCTTTCTTATCGACCTCTTCGATTTTCTTTGGATCTGGTAGTCTAAACTTCTTTAAGATAAAACATTCTTCTATAATATGTCCAAGAAATCTGTCATATGGGCAATAGTTTAGTTGATCTTTCTTATCGACCACTTCGAGTTTCTTTGGATCCGGTAGTCTAAACTTAGGCTTCTTCATCAGACTTCTAAACTTCTTGGATATGGCTTTGTCTTTGAAGGAATATACCACTTTCTATCTTTGTACAAAGATATTCTCTTATTCTCTACCCGATGTAATCCTCCTTGAGGTTGTCGCTGGCTAGACTGAACATATTGTTGTGTCTATTGAGTAAATATTCGAAGTATTTGATGATGAGTCCCTTGAGCATGAAAGCTACTGGCCCATGAATGTTCTTGAGTAAGATCTCAATTGTGTGTTGTTCTGTAGCTGAGGTTTTCATTTCATGCTAAGGTTTCTCCACCTCAAAATATAGTACTCTAAAGTCTCATTGGATTTCTGCTTTTCCATTATGAGATCTCTAATAAAGACGTGATGTTGTGCTCCAGCAAATCTTTTGACGAACAATTGTTCTAGCTCGGCGAATGTCTTAACTAATCCATTGGGTAATTCAAAATACCAATCAAAAGTGATTCCGGATAGGCTACTGATTATCTGACATAGAAGTAAAGCTTCGTTACCTCTAGTATTATGACGTTGCGCTCCGGTAAATCTTTTTATGAACAATTGTTCTAGCTCAACAAATGTCTTAACTGATCCGTTGGGTAATTCTACATACCAATCAAAAGCGATTCCTGACAGGCTGCTGACAAACTGAAAAATAAGCAAGGCTTCGTTACCTCTAGTATTACGACAACTGGCTCAGAAATGTGCTATGTGCTGCTTGGGATTTCCAGTCTCATCAAATATCTTAAATTTTGGCAACACAAAACCCTTAGGGTAGGGTATAACATCAAACTTCTCCAGGTAAGGAGTACCCTTTAAAACCAATACACCAGCCTTAGATTGGGTTAAGACCTCCCAAACTTGCTCAACCATTTGCTTAAATTCTTTTTCTGGTAAGGTGCTTGATGGAGAATCCTTCTTTGGTTGCTCATCTCTATTTGCTGAGGCAACTTCTCTCCTTTCATCTATAATATGTATAATCCCCAGTTGGTTGATTATTGCAGAGGCTAACTATGGTACTTGAGATTGTCCTTGAACTGTGGCCATGGCGGTCATGGCTATGGCCATCTCTTCTATCATTTTCTCCAGTTGGCTGACTTGCTCATCCCTTAAGAAGATAGCCCTACGCAGCTCCTCTATGGTGTTCTCTTTAGCGAGAGGTTGAGCGTCGCATGCAGATGCAATGGCTCTGATTTCAATGACATATATATCTATGAAATCCTCTTCGAGGTACTTGTTATAATCAAAATCTTCATCATCATCAATGGAAACTCCATGTTCTAGGGCCAACTCAGAAATATCAAACCATAGCTTTTTGACCTTTTCTTCAATTATTGATTCTTGGATTGTCTTAAAGTCTGGAGGATCCTACTGGACCTCCTCCACTTACTCCTCCATCTCGTTGGCAAACACTACGATAATGTCAGATACTTTGGACCCTAGCTTCATTACATGATCTTGCCCTACGGGCTCACTAGACTATATCGATATAGTGACCTTGGGTATCCATACTTTTTTCTTTAACGGTGTGATGTCTTGAGACGGAGT
>NW_018224046.1:0-501 GCF_001263595.1 Phalaenopsis equestris
GTATTAAAAACACTCTCACAAATCCAAAGTTCACAACACAGCATACAAAAAAATAAAGTTCCACAGTCCACTAATAAATAGTCTCAACAATAAAGTACAACTAAACATAAAAAATAAACAAAAATCTAACACACATATCACCAATCATCATCATCTTCTTCTTCTTCTTCCACGTCCAACTTTTGCTGCTGATATGGAGTAAAAATAGAGTGAGTAGAAAACTGAATTGAGTGATCACTCTTTAAATATTTGACCATTGCATCATCATAAGCAGCATCAAATTTGAACTTTTATCATATCAAATCACCAATGTGAGCATTTATCCCCTCCATGTTTTCCATTCTATGATCCATTCTCAAGATATCTCCCTGTTGAAAAATCATCTACTCCATAAGTTCCTGGGTAGTAGGTTTGCTAGAAGTACTTAAAGTAGAAGGAATATTCGAAGTCCTACTTCTCGATTTGGATGAGATTCATAAGTCTTTATATTAGCAGGCTCAA
>NW_018224047.1:0-773 GCF_001263595.1 Phalaenopsis equestris
AACATGGGTCAACAATTGCAGAATCAAGAAAATCATTAAAAATTCAAGGAAATTAGTTACAAAATCAAAGAACTGCTATCAAGAATATTGAAAATCAATTGGGGCATATCTCTACTGCGCTTAGTAACTGAAAATAGGGAACTTTTCCTAGTACTGTGGAACCAAATCATAAAGATCAAGGAAAATAATAGATAAAAGTGATACAATTACTAAGTGGAAAAGAATAGGAAATAAGAGTGCAAAAAGAAACGGAAATTGAAAAAGAGAAAGTGGATACAGAAAAAAGAAAAGGATCATGAATAACCAGATTTAGAATATCCACTTACACCAATGAAAATTACTGTGGAGAGACCTCCACCATCGTTTCCTCAAAGATTGAAGCAACACAAAAAGGATAAACAATTTTCTAAGTTTTTAGAAATTCTTAAGAAATTAATGGTAAATATTCCCTTCGTAGAAGCTTTAAAAAAAATGCTTAATTATGTGAAGTTTATGAAAGATATTTTGAACAAGAAGGCCAAGTTCACTGATAATGAGACTCTTGCACTTAGCGAAGAGTGTAGTACAATTATTCGAAAAAAGCTTCCTGAAAAATTAAGAGATCAGGTAGTTTCACTATACCGTGTGCTATCAATGAAAAATTTTATGAAAGAGCTTTATGTGATTTGGGAGCCAGCATTAATCTTATGCCACTATCAATTTTTAAAAGATTATGATTAGGAGGAGTCTCTGATTAGGAGTCTCACTTACTTCTGTAACTCTTCAGTTAGCGG
>NW_018224048.1:0-981 GCF_001263595.1 Phalaenopsis equestris
TGAGCTGCCGCCCATTTGGGATTCGACGATTTGTACTCTGCCCTTATGGCTTGGACGTGCTTTGATGTTTTGGGATATCCCCGTCAAGATGATTTAGGTTATTTCGTGGGCCCCGTGTGCTGATGTGCCGCTACCCATTTGGGATGTGAGAGACTCCCTCTCTGCCCGATGGCTTAGCGCGAGCTTTGAAGCATCGGGACTGTTCCCACACGGAATAAACTTCCTTTGAGTACCTATTACCCCAGGTTCACGATAATCCAAGCGAAACTCCTTTTATCGAGAGTATTCTTGGGTACTCCCCAAGATGTAATTAACCAAGTGGGATACGTCCCCTTGGGAGTGCTCTTGACCCCAGAACAGGCACCTACACCTGAGTCTCTGGTTATGGGTAGTCTACGAAGGTATTCTTTTGCGGATATCGATTTAAGGTGCTTTCGCCTGATCTTGTTTGGACGGACACTCTTAACCTATCCTTGCGAGGTTTACCGCACGTAGGCTCTCCACGTTTTGTGTTTTCTCTTATTTTTCGCTTTGTCGTATCTCCCTTTTTATTCGGTTCCTCTCCTCTTGGAATCATTGATCTTATTCGGAATGGAGATTTATTTGAATATGGGAAGTATACGACGATCGACAAGCTGGCGACTCCTTTTAAAACAAAAGTGAGAAAAAACGAACGAAAACAAATTGGCGACTCCGCTGGGGATGAGTCTCTCTCTCCATACTTGGAGTTTCGCTTCTGGGGTTATAGCCACTCTCCATACTAGGAGTTTCGCTCATATTATCGTGACTTGGTTCTCTTCTTTCGAGTCACAGTTGAGCCTTTTTGTGAGACATTGTTTTTCAGACCATGTGTCAGTTGCTAGAGGTAGCAATTTGATGCATTCTGTCCCTTTCTCACCCTCGACAGTTCGGTTGCTGCATTATCGCAAGCATCGTTGTCATTGTACCTTATGATTGGTTTCATGACCTTTCCCTATTTTT
>NW_018224048.1:1105-2856 GCF_001263595.1 Phalaenopsis equestris
GTCATACCTTTCAGTTCCTTCGAGCACTTTTGTGGGATTACCTTACATTATCTTACACCCTCTGAGGCATTTTGCTCTGTGCCCTCTCCCTTAAAAGGGGAGACGTGCATATTGAGTCGTTTCTACGCCCTCTTAGGCGTTTGCTCTGTGCCATCCTCTTTAAAAAGGGAGATGTGCATATTGAGCTGTTTCAATGCCTTCTGAGGCATTTGTTCTGTGCCCTCCCCCTTAAACGAAGAGTCATGTATATCGAGCTATTTTTGCTGCAGTGGCTCACATCGCGCCTGCTTCTTTTGCAAAAATGAGTCGATGCTTAATAGCGACACGCCGTTGCACCTGACAGTCTTCTTCAGACCCGTTCCTTTGTTTTCTCACGGATCTCTCTGCCATAGGTAGGTGAGCCTTTTGCTAGCAGTAGGACTACCACTACTGTCACCGGTGTGACTTTTGTCCCAGCTCTCTTTCTGATCCGATTCCAGTTCAGGGGGCATCTTTGGCCTCTGAATTGAGTTGTTGTGCTACTTTCCCAGTTGTGCGGACGACGTCCCCGTCGGAGGCTTACTAAGTGTCCTCTTTTGAAAAGGATGAGTTGTGCATGTGACACTTCTTTCATTGTAGTAGCTCGTATCAGTGCTACATTTTCCCTCGAGGAAGAGGATAGTATCAGATGGCGATGCACTACAACACTCTTTTGAGTTTTCCTAGCCTCTTTTGTAGTCCTTCCATTTTTTTGGGGATTTTTATCCTGCGGATGTTGCATTATTTAAGAGTGTTATAGTTACCTTTTGCGGTACTATCCCTTGGCGGTGTGGACCGGGTCCCCGCTACGATTTATTTTGGTTCCGGCACAGGATCGATGCTTAAATCCTGTCGGTTGAGAATCACCTTTTTGTTTTTTTTGGTGGTGTGGACCGGGTCCCCGCTATGACATGTTTCAGTTCCAGCATGGGTTAGAACTGAGGTCCCGTCGGCTGAGAATTGTTTCTCTCCTTTGTCCTGCTGTGTGGGCTATACTCCAGGTAGGATTTCTAGAAGGTTTTTACTCCTTAGGATGCAGGTCATTCTTACCCTGCAGTACTTGTTGTTACCGCTACTACGAGTTCTCTGACTTAGAAGATCGTAGGTGTAGCTTCCTCTTTAAGAGGAAATGTTTTCACTGGTTTGATTTTCATCCCAGCCCCCATCGTTCTGAGGTTCTCTGAGGTCTCGCCTATCCCTACATTAGGCAAGGGCATCCAGAGGAATAGGAACAGACAGCTGCAACTATAGCAGCTGACTTAGCTACAGGACTCTATACCTGTTGGGATTACACATTCCCCTCTTCGAGGACTGGGTCCTCTTCCTTGAAAGAAGTTCATTACCTGGATCCTTCAAATGTCCTAGCACACTTCCTTATTCCTCTTACCTTATAGGCTCTCATAGTAGGAGACCGGGGTCTACCTGTCGGTCCATTATGAGGCCGAAATATTTGCTTTCTGTTGTACATGCTATGAGACCCTCCGAGGTGCTGCATGGGGCTCTTGGTGTGGTACTTAGTGTCATCGTACCAGATGTTGTGCCACATGTATCATCGATGATCCTGTTGGAGTGGCTTTTACCCACATTTGATGTGCCCACTCTTTCATGAGCTATAAGGAAAATATTTTGGCTTGCTCTTCATCATGCCAGATGGATTTGTCCTACGTTGATAAAGGGAGATCCAGGGAGCACCCTCGTTGGTTCTCATTTTTTTTAGGTATAATGTTAGACGC
>NW_018224048.1:3966-7818 GCF_001263595.1 Phalaenopsis equestris
GAGATTTTTGAGTCAGAAGAAAATGCTTTATAACAAACGAAGCTCACCAAAAATAGCCATTCTTAGGAAAACAAAAAAAATATGAAAGGCTTCAAAAAAAAAAAGAAAAGAAAAAAAATCATCACTCAACACTCCTGAGAAGAAGCTTGAGGTGAGTGGAAAAATCAAAAACTTTAATATAAAGAACTTTCTGATCTCAAAATTCTCCTGATAAGATCCTTAGGATATTATGTTCAGAGAATTGTTTAAGTTACATTGGGTTGACTGATAAATCAGTAATGGATTTAAAGACATCTGCAAAATGAAAACATTTTATTGACACCCGGATACGAATGACCAGGCCTACTTAGGCTAAGGGTGAAAAGAATTAAAGAACAGGGGCTAGGGAAAAGTACTTAAGAAAGATCCCACCTGGACCTGAATTTTGCAAAATCTCATATTTTGCATGGTATCTCTGGTCATTATAGGATGCCTACATGAGAGCACTTTGTGCCAGATTAATTTGGTATGTCATGCCAAATCATTCCCGATAGCCCGTCTCAACCCGGGTTTTAAAAAAAAAAAAAGATTATGATAAGCTCTATAAAAAAAATCTGAATGCCAATAAAAAATTTATGAAAGGCATGAAAGGCTCCTCGAAGCTTCGTGGGCTCTTCAATGCGTCGACCCTCAGGGTTCGGTAGTCTTCGACCCTCTGGGTCCGGCAGTCCTTCCTCGGAATTTGACTTGCCTCATTGTACGTGGACTCTTCACCCACGTATTTTCACTCTTCGTGCGTCGACCCTCTGGGTCCGGCAGTCCTTCCTCGGAAGTTGATTTGCCTTTTTGTATGTGGAATCTTCACCCACGTGTTTTCACGCTTTATGTGTTTACCCTCTGGGTCTGGCAGCCCTTCCTTTGGAAGAAAGGCTTGTCTTCTTGTGGACTCTGCACCCACTAACTTTACGCTGTATGCGTTGACCCCCAAGGGTCCAGTAGCCTTTCATCTAAAAGTTGAGCTACCCCTCGAGATGATTGTTGCAAATGGATCTTATCCAACTCCCTATCAATGGGAGATACTTGAAGAGATATTTGGCTTATCCTCTTTTTCATGTACTCATTGTACTTTATGAGGAAAATGTATTTTGAAGCACATGCACTTTGTAATCCAGTTTTCGGAGCAATAAAGAATGTGCATTTTTGCAATCTCTTCATTATGTGAACTAATTATGATGATTACCTTGCATATGTCAAGGATCACTTAGAGTTCACAACAATTTTAGGTAAAAGAAACCTAGTATTTCTCTTACTTCGATTGTCCGCTCGCATTTCGAGCAAAGTGGAAGTCCTACGGGCGTCTTATACCCGGTGCAGCCACCAATCTCAGAGAAGTCTTGCATTTCTCTTACTTTGTCTTTCATCGATCCGCTCTACGCAGGGTCCGAAGACTACCACTCCCGCTCGTTGCGAGTATGGTTGATATACACATCCCTTTCATCCTTATGAATGTAAAGTACGTGTTTATCTCGCTTGCTTTGAACGAATCTGGTTGAGATCACTCTATGGAAGTGGTTTAGCTTAAAAGCTAGACATTTTTGTGGGTAGACCATTGTCATAGTCGAACCCCCATCTCTACATCCCCACAGTGTGAGCAATTCATATAGCTTTGTCATGAAGAGGCATGTCGTATTGGCTACAACACTTAGCTTACATAGTCGATCTGTGCCTAAGCGGAGTACTTTCAAACCCGCATGAAAAAAACCCCAGTTGGGTCACATCGTCAGGTGTGTTGACAAAGGCCCTTCTACATATTGGACTTCTTTTGTTTTCCTCATATAAGAGCTACTCAGCTAGTCTTTGAGGAATCCTTATTGGGGGATGCTTTTCTGAAATGAGCTATTGTGTTCACCTAATCACTGGGTCTGATTACTTCGTGCTACCTTTATGATAGGAATTATCCTGTCACTTTTCGAGGAGTCCCCAGTGAGAGTCTCTCTTAATAGACTCCTGGCCAGGATATTCCATGTGGGTTGGACCACTCAATCCACCTAATTTGAGTATTGCTGCTTTGCCAGCAGTCATGTTGTATCAGTCAGAGCACTCTCACATAACTGATCCATGCCTAATCGGGATCCTCAATGCCCAATCGGATTGTCATGTTTTCCTCGACAAAGACTACTTTGCTTGTTTTGGAGGAAATTACCAATGGGTACTACGCTTAGCCGTGGCTTATTAAAAGCACCCCGGGGTTTGACACCTATGCATCCAACCCTCCTCGATACCTCTACGGTATTTTGACCGATTTGGTTGAATTTGCTCACCATCTCGATGTGCATATTGCACTAATTCGAGCACTATGTAGCCTTGATTAGTCCGTGCATAAGGCGGGTATCTTTATTACAGCAGAAAGGAATCCCCAACAAGGATCATAAGCAATTCCTAGAGAGGGACCACCTAAAATCCCCACTGAGGGTCACTTTGCTTGAGATCATGCATAAGTGTTGTGAGGTTGGATCGCTCTATGCATCCGATGCCTTTTTGATGCCTCTTCTGATTGGTTTGAGTTTGTTCACCACGTCAGAATGAGATGTTTAAGTCCCCACCAAGCATTGGCAGAACCTTTAAGGTATCCCCAACATAAGCCTTCTGTGGGTACATTTTAAGATCGCCTCTTCAGCGATTTCTTCGACATGGTTGATCTTACTCACCATGCTTAGGTGCATGTCGTGCCAATCTGAGCTCCATGCTAGCTTGATTAGTCCATGCTTAAGTCGGGTATTTTCACGCCCGCAGAACTCCTCAACGAGAGTTATATCGCTAGTGCTCACGAGGCACCCTGGTGGTTAGACCTTTCTAGGTCATGTGACCCCATTGTTTTCTTGACTACCTTGGTTGGTTTTTTCCACCACGTCGAGTGCCATGTCGTATCGGTGTAATGATTGATCCATGGATCTCCAACAATGGATCCCCAGTGAAAGTTGCTTTACTCGTGCTCGTAGAGGCACTCTTATGGTTGGACCATCCTGGTTATGTAACCATGTCTTTTTCTCGATCATTTTGGTTGGTTTTTTCCACCATTGAGCAACACGTTGTATCGGCTTTACTACCGATCCATGTTTCGTCGCAACACTCAGATGTTCGACTACACTCCGAGCATGTTACTTCAGGATTTTCAACCATATACTTGCTCGCTTGATGCAGGGTCAGGATACATATCTCCTGTACCATTTTACATGCATAGTCAGGATACCTACCTCCTGTCCTATTTGATAGTTGACTTGGTTGATTCTATTCACCATGTCAGGTTGCATGTCGTACTAATCCTAGCTATATGTTAGTTCGATTAGTCCATGCTTAAGCCGGGTATTTTCACACCCGCAAAACTCTCCAGCAAGAGTTGCCCCACCCAGGTTCGTAAGGTACTATGAGGTTGGATGGCTTTGTTCGTTCGACCCCCTTCGACACTGATTTTGACTATGTTGATTTTCATCACCTCATTAAGAGACATGTCGCATTGGTTTAGACTACTTCAGCTGGTTAATCGATCCATGTCCGATCGTGATATTTTGATATCTGACGATACCAGGACGTTGTGTACGGTAAGGACCGCTTTGTTCGACCTTACCGACCCGTTTCAGATTGCTAGGCTGCTTTGCTCAGCTAGCATTCGACACCTCTCGAACCTTATGGCATTCTAGTCGGTTCTTTTATGAGGCTGTTTTGTCTCGTGACGACTCTTTTGGCTCCATAGCCATATACTTCGATGTGCCTTGGGCCCTACGACCTTAGAGTCTGTTCTATCATGAGAACATCATGTCTTTTGACATTTTTTAGCTTTTTAGCCACCTGCTCCGATGTTTCTCGGTCCACACG
>NW_018224048.1:8520-9293 GCF_001263595.1 Phalaenopsis equestris
ATCAGTTCGCAGGAGGGATCGGAGTCCCTTGACTCTCCTTCCTAACTAATCAACGCGGACTAGTCCTCAGATGTGAACTTTACGACATTCCTTCTCAATCTAGTCAACCTGTTACCGCTTAGTGAGCGATATAAGTCCCCATGACATTCCTCATTAAAGTGACGGGCGGCTTCATAGCCAACCTGCCTTCTATACATGAGCGACGTGTAGCCCGACAGTCCTCATTGATGAAGCGCAGGCATTCGAGGGTCTAACCCCTCAGTGTTTTGTGGTCATGCCCCTGCGGCCCCTGAACCACTGAGTTGAGTCACGTCTTTATGACCTCTGAACTCACCCCTAGGTCATGCCTCTATGGCCTCTGAACCTGTTTTTCTTTGTGGTTACGCCTCTACAGCCTCTGAACCACAATTTTGAGTCATGCCTCTACGACCCCTGAACTCATTCGTAGGTCATGTCTCTACGACCCCTGAACCTACCGGGCGTGGTCATGCCTCTACGGCCTCTGAACCACTTTTCTGGGTCATGCCTCTACGGCCTCTGAACCCATTTTCAGGATGGATATAAGTCTCATGTGCATTCCTCTCCGTCCTCCTAGAAGTGGAGTTGGCTCTCGTGGCTTTTCCTTCCTAGGGTACTTGGCTCTTTTTGATCGCTTTGGTAGAGTAACTTCAATACTAACCTGGGCTTGATAAAAATTGAGCATCTTCCAACAAGTGCACTGTGCCTTGACTGCGCAGCACACTTGTTGGGGGTCCTTTGTTGGCATCAATTTT
>NW_018224048.1:11101-11990 GCF_001263595.1 Phalaenopsis equestris
GTTGTGAGCCTTAGCACAATTCCTGATGGGTCGGAGTCCCTCACTCCCCTTGCTTTGGATTCCCCAACTTTACTTGGAGAAGTTGGGAGGTCGGACTTGGCAAAGCGAGAGAAGCTTTGTAGCTTGCTCGCTTTGCAAATTCTGGAGGAGTTCGCGAAATGGGAAAAGCTTTGTAGCTATCTATTTTGCGACGTCGTGGAGAGTTTTCCCCTCGAATATCCGGGGAGAAATTCCCCATATTTCCTCACCAAAGCAAGAGGCGGTGGTGCCGCATAGCCCGAGCATTTCACTTCGCTCCGATAGGACGCTCCGGCTCGGTGAGCGTATCACTTTGGTTCGACCGACCACCACAGCACGGTTGACCGATCACCTGCATTTTTGTCTGCCTTTGCATTATATCACATGCTTGCCTGTTTGCATGTTGCACCATATGTGTTTGCATTTGCATTTGCATTAGCACTTGGGTGACTCTCCCTAGTGAGAATCACCATTGTCTCCGGGTCACTGCCGCCTCGGTACACCTTTCTTCGAGTCACTGCCTCCACGGCACACCCATCTTTCGGGCCCCTGTCGCCACGACATGCCCATCACTTTTGGTCACTGCTGCTACAGTACACCTTTCTTCGGGCCACTGCCTCCATGGCACGCTCATCACTTTTGGTCACTGCAACTACGGTACACCTTTCTTCGGGCCACGGCCTCCACGACACGCCCATCCTTTTTGATCACCGTCGCATGTCGCCATGACACACCCATTTTTTTGGGCCGCTGCCTCCACGGCATGCCCACCTTTTCCTGAGTCACTACCTCACGGTACACTCATCACTTCCGTCACATGACTGATTGCATTTGCATTTGCATTTGCATGTTTGCATGGATAGCGAGCCAG
>NW_018224048.1:14279-14648 GCF_001263595.1 Phalaenopsis equestris
TAAAATTATAATTTTCTACAAAATCCTAAATAAAATATTCAAGATAATTAAAATTTAGGATTAACATATTCAGGATTTAAAAATTTTTACATTTACTTTCCTGCTTATATTAATAGGGCCTCCACAATACTTAAAGACCGCTCTAGATAACTGCATCATATCTGCATGCCCCGAGGAGGAGTCCCCGTGCTTCTCCAACCTGACTGGCCCAGCGTACCTCTTAATAGGTGGTTGTCTAGTGCGCTTAGGATGTTTAAGGGGTCCCCAACCCAGACGAGGTGTAAGTCCTTTTGTTTGGAATGTTTCCAGCTTTGTGGCTGAACCTCTACTTTATTTTCTTTCCGGAGGCATCCTTGCCACTTTGGCAGG
>NW_018224049.1:0-2121 GCF_001263595.1 Phalaenopsis equestris
GATTCTCCTTATTATCTCTGAACTTTTCCATCAAATCTTCCAATAAATGTATAACTTCCATAGTAGACCTGCCCAACATAAATCCAAATTGATTATGAGAAATCTTTGTAATACGTCTTAACCTATGTTCAGTTACCCTTCTCCCATAATTTTAAAGTATGACACATCAACTTAATTCCTCTATGATAAATTGGAATCAAAATACTCTTCCTCTACTCCTTAGGCATCTTTTTAGTTTTTCAAATAATATTAAAGATTTTACTAAGCCAAGAAACTCGCAAATCAATTGGGATATCATTAGGTCCCACTGATATTCCACCCTTGGTTTTCTTTAAAACCTCCTCAACTTCGTTTTACTAATAAGACTGTAAAAATGAAAGTTTTTATTATTATTAATGATATTAAGATCACTAAGGTCAATCGTACTTTCAGAAACATCATTAAAAAGTTTATCAAAATAACTCATCCACCTATGTTGAACATCTTTTTATAAGAAAAACACTTTTTGATTTTTTATCTTTAATACACTTATTTGAGTTAAATTTTTACTTTTCTTTTCTCTTTGCTTAGCTAGTTTATACATATATTTTTCACCCTCCTTAGTATCTAATCTATTATAAAGATCACTAAAAGCATAATTTTTAGCGTCCTGATTGTTCTTTTAGACTATCTGCGGGTCGTTTGATATTTTTCTCAGTTCTTTAAGCTTTTACATTTAAACCAATTTTTATAACCTAATTTCTTATAATCTATTTTTTCTTGCACATTATATCTCCACCGTCAACTATTTTTATTTAAAAAAACTTTTTCTTTTAATTCTTCAAGTATATGTTTTGCTACTTGTTTAATAATGTGTTATTTTATCTCACATAATAATTGCTTTATCATGAACATCCCAAATTTTGAAATCTTAAATTTTACTCATAAAAATAATTTTATTTGTCTTTTAGGTTTCTCTATCTAATTCTACGATGATGAGTTCTAATATTTTTTATTTTACAACTCTTTATCTTAAAATCTAGAACTAATAAACGATATTGAGTACTTAAAGCCTTACTTGGAATGACCTTATAATCTTTACAATCTCGACAATATCTTTTTCTCATAAGAATCAATGTGTTATAATAGATTCATTCTTATAAGTAATAAAATGCTCATTTTTTTTTCTTGAATAAAGTATTCATAATAATAGAATCATACGCTAAAGCAAAATGTAAAATAACTCTACCTTCTACATTAGTCACTAAAAAACCGTAGCAACCGTGAATATTTCTGAAATTTTCTACCACCTTACCGACATGTCCATTTAAAACTCCTTCAATAAGATTTTTTTCTTCAAGAGGCTTCATTTGTATTACGTCTTCTAAGTCATTTTAGAATATATCTTTAGACCCTATATCTAAACTAACTTGAGGATCATACACACTTATAATTTTAAAAATCTTAGTATCAATAATAATCTTAAGGGCTATAATTTTATCTCCAACTCTGTTAGTTTTTACAATGTTATCTTTCAAACTCATCTATAATTACACTTATACTATTTCTAGTGTGACCCTTACCAGAATACAAAAGTTTAAAACCTAAGTTATCAATCTCCTTAGTCTTTTATCCAACCCATTTAGTTTCTTGAATACATAAGATATTATTCTTTCTATGAATCATAATATCAACTAATTCTATTAATTTATCATTGAGAGTACCTATATTTCAAGATCTCTATCCTAATATTAGTTTCATTAGTTTCATGGACCAACTTATTTACCCGCATTCATCCCTAATGTGGGAACCCCTGCTTATTTGACACTACACCTGAGCGCCGGTGTATAGGCTCTTGCATACTTTTCACTGTATTCAGGCTATACAGTGCGTCGCTTCCAATGGACGTCCTAGCACATACACAATGATCAAAAAAATTAATGTCATGATTTTTTCGACAAGTTTTACGCTAACTATCGACTAATTAACGCAACCCTCCACTTTTCACATCCAAGCCTGTGTCTCTATAGAATTATGAAACATAAAATTTGCACAATTGGAAACATAACATACAAATTATGCAAGATTGATAAACATAAAAGGGAAATTCTTTAATCATATATATAACTTTATTATAAATTT
>NW_018224050.1:0-1735 GCF_001263595.1 Phalaenopsis equestris
TAGGAGGGAAAAAAGAGAATGGGATAGATAAATAGAGAGACGAAGATGATAGAAGAAAAGTAGAGTGAGAGAGGGAGTTATAGAGAGATAGAAATAGTATTTGTGTGATGTGAGTGAGAGAGGAAGAGATTGAGAGGGAAGTAAGAGAGTTGCGAGGGAGGGAGTCAGAGAGGGAGGGGGAGGAAGAACATGGGAGAGAAAATGATGATGGGAGAGAGAGTAAGAGAAATAAAGAAGGATATAGCGAAAAAGAGAAATGAAGTGAGGGAGAATGAAATTGAGAGAAGAGAGAATGATATAAATGGGTGTGAAAGAGAGAAAAAGTAATCAAGAGAGAGATGAAAAGAATGGGAGAATATGAGGAAAAAGAAGAGAATAAGATACATAAATAGAGAGGGGAGAATGGACAGAAGAAAGGTAGAGTGAGAGAGGGATTTATAAAGAGAGAGAGAGTGTTTGTGTTATGTGGGTGAGAGGAGGAGATAGAGAGGGAAGTGAGAGAGAGAGATGGAGAAGGAGGGAGGGAGGGGGAGAGAAATAGACAGTGATAGATTGAGGAAAGAGAGAAAGAGAGAGTAATAGGTAGAGGGATAGAGAGAATATGTGTGAAGTGTGAGAGAAAGTGAGAAACATTGAGTGAGAGTACATAGGGAGAGATATAAGTCGAGGGCCATAAAAGACAGAGGGAGTGAGAAAGTGTGTGTGGAATAACATGAGACAAAAGGTAAGTAAACAACAACAAAAGAGAGCAACAAAAGTAAGAGCAATAAGAGAGAAACAAAAGTTAGAGCAAGAGAGATAAAAGTGCAAGAGAGCAAGAAAGCGAGATAGAATGAAGAGTGAGAAGCAAAGCAAAAAGGTAGAGATTGAGAAGGAGATTGATAAAAGGAAGGTGTGAGAGAGATCAAAGAGAAAAAGAGAGGGAGCGGGAGAGGGAGAGAAAGAGAGTGATAAATAGAGAATGAAGATTCAGTGAACAATATAGAGTGAGTGAGATAGAGAGGGAGGGAAAGTAAGAGAATGTGTGAGTGAGAGATAAAGTGGGATGGAGAAATAGAGAGGGAGGGAGAGGGATGAAGGGAGAAATACAGAGATAGAGAAAGTAAGAAAAAGTGAGCATGATATAGTGGGGATAGAGAGAGAAAGAGTGAGAGGAGAGTGAAGAATGAAAATAGAGAAAGTGAGTGAGAGAGGGAGCAAGAGAAGAGAGTGACATTGAAGAGATAGAAAGGAATTGCGAGATGGAGAGAGAGAATGAGAGAGAGAACTGAGAGTGAGGGATGGGAGAATAGAGAGACGGTGCGATGAGAGAGAATGTGAAGAGAGATAGGGATAGAGAGAAAGAGAGAGTGCTTGATAGATGGATAGAAAAAGTGAAATGAGCAAGAGAAATAGGAGAGAGAAATGAAAGAGAGTGAGAGATAGGGAAATTTAACATAAAATGAATTTGAAAAACAGGGAGCAAGACAGAGAAATGTTGATAAAAAGGGAGAGGCAGGGAGATTAACGGAGAGAAAGGAAAAGATATAATGACACAAATATAGAGAGAAAATGAAGTGAGGGAAGAGAAAGAAAGAGCGGTACAGAGAGAGAATGGCAGAGAGTACAAGAGAGAGATAGAGAAAGAATAAAGGAGGGAGGAATGGAGGGAGTGTGTGTGATAGAGGGAAAGTGAGTGAGTGTGAAAGAGAGAGGGAGGGAGTAAGGTAGAGAGAGCAAGAGAGAGGGAGAGAGC
>NW_018224050.1:5087-6152 GCF_001263595.1 Phalaenopsis equestris
TCTCACCCTTCTCTCTTGCTCACTCTCCCTGCCTTTAATGTACAAGCACTCTGATGCTCTCTCTCACTCTCCCTCCCTCTTTCATACTCTCAAGATTTCTCTCTCCCTCTCTATCAGTCTCCCTCTCTATCACTCACCATTCAATCTCTCTTTTACTCTACCTCTGTCGCAATCTCTCACCTTTTTAGACACGCTCGCTCTCATACCCTTCGCCTCACTCGCTTAATTCCCATCTTTTCATCTATTCCTCCCTCCCACTCTCTCTTTCTTTATCCACCTCTCTATCACTCTCCCTCCCTCTTATGTCTCTGTCCCACTCCTTGCTATCTTTACCTCTCTCCATCTCACTATGTATATCTCTCACTCTCACTTAATCTCTCTCACTCTCTCTCCATTTCTCTTCCTCTCTCTTTTTTCCCTCTCTCACTCACTCTCCCTTGCTCTCTCTCACTCCCTCCATTCCTCCCTCCTCTCCCTCCCTCTATCTCTAACCATCCTCCCTCTCTCTTACCCTCTCTCTTCTCTCTCTTCACCTCTCTCACCCTCAATTTCCCATCACAAGTCTCTCTTTCTTATAATTCTCTCTCTCCCCCTTCATTATCACCTCTCAACTCTCTCTCATTTTCTATGACTCTTTTCTTCTCTCATACTCTCTTATCTCACACTCTTTTTTCTCTCTACATCCCTCACTCCCTCTTCTATCTTACTCTCTCTCCCTCTCATTTTAGCTCTAATACTTTCATACCCTCCATCCCTACTTTATTCCCTCTCTCACCTTCCTCTCTTCTTTCCTTGCTATCTCTTCTCTCTCCCCTTACTCTCCCTATTTTTCTCTCACACTTTCCCTCTCTTTCTCTCTCTCCTCTATCTCACTTATTTGTTACTCGCTCTTGATCTCTCCCTCCTATTCTATCTCTTGCTCTCACACCCTAACTTGCTCTCTCTATTTCTCCATCTGTCTCGCTCTCCTCATCTCCCTTCAGCTTTTTCCCCTCTCTCTCCTCTCTCTTACTCTCTCTCACTCTCCCTTTATCCACCCCTTCTCTCACCCTCCCTCTCTCCCTA
>NW_018224051.1:0-754 GCF_001263595.1 Phalaenopsis equestris
ATGTATTTCCCCAAGAGATGCATTCTTTCGTGATACCTTTCGTCTATAACCACCTCTTAAGACAATGCATGCCTCAAAAACCTCTTTAAAATTCACAGAAACCGACTTTACTCGTCTAGTAACTGTCACTAGTGCTTAAGCGCGGGGTCTCAACGCTTAGGCGCAATCTTCTCTGTTTAACCGACGCGTAAGCGCCGGATCTGACACTTAGGCTCCAAAACTCTTTTGCACAATTTTTCACATTTTTGCTCCAAATTTGATCATTTTTCACTCCTTTTAAGCATTTTCACATTTTTTACCTATATCTGCTAGAAAAAAGCCATAATACCTTCCATTAAAGCGTAATATCTCAAAAATACGTATAAAAATATGTCTTAAAACACTATATATTTTAGGTGTATCAAGGCCTCACACTTAAGCGCCAGTGGCACTTATTGGATCAATAAATTTGGTTTTCTTAAACTTTGAAGAGGTTTTTGATGCACCTATTGGCTTAATAGGTGGTTACAACCACCATGGATGAAAATTTTGGCGAAAGGATGCATCTCTTAGGGAAATACATCAAATCAAGACACATATTGAAGAGATACCATGGAACCTTTTGAAGAATTATAAAAGGAGGAGTGAGACTTTGAAAGGGGTCCTGAAAGTACTGGGAAAGTTTTGAAAGTTCTAAAATTGGGGAGTTGGAGAGATTTTCAGACACCACGTATTTATCCTTTTTATTTTAGTTTTATATTGAGAGTGTTGTAAA
>NW_018224051.1:816-1618 GCF_001263595.1 Phalaenopsis equestris
TTTTAATTGAGACTTGTTGTTGGTTTGACAATGATTTCTACTTTTAAACTAAAGTGTGGTTTTGTTTTCTCCATGGATTCTGAGTAATTTTCTTTATCTTTCTTCTTAAAATGATAAGTAATTAAGTATTGGATGAAAGTGTTGGAGAGTATTGTTCTTTAATGTTAGAAGAAGTTCTGATAATTCAAATCCATGTACTTCATTTACTTTTTGATTTGGCCTATCCAGATGTTAAAATTTGTTGTGAGCACATGTAAGAACCGGGCTGGTATTGTCTCAGTGAACAATTGGAAAGAATCACATGAGGTTGTATGAATGAGAATGTAGTTAATATGATAGAGTGCAAATAAATAGGAAAATATTCATTGAAGGGTGTAGAGTTAAAGGACTTTAAAGTGACAGGTTAAAGCCCCCAACTTGGTTTTATTATTTTAGGTTCTAATAGAAGATGTTAGCTCCCAGGTGGAGCAAATCGACGGAACTCTAGAGTGAGAGCTAGTATCTTCCCTACCTAGTCTGACTTCAAAACTATTTTAAATTTAAATTAGTCAATGTTCTTTATAGCATCTCTAGTAAGGGTAAGGAATATTATTGCTCCTATCAATATGCATACTTCCACAATAGAATTCCGATACTTATTACTAATTCATGATAAAGTGAAAGATATTTTCATATTTAGTGTTTTTCATCTACAAAAAGTCAGGTTATCTTTTTAAGGTTGTTCTCTTTTTTCAAAATATTAAAATTAACAAAAATCAAAATATTAGAATTAACAAAAATATTTAAACTTTCTTTACTTCAA
>NW_018224052.1:0-2361 GCF_001263595.1 Phalaenopsis equestris
TGGCGGACTAGTTCCACCTGGGCATTGTGCATCAATAGTTTGGTCCCACACTGGGACCTAAACACTTCACATCTCCTTTTCGAGTCTAATTTGCTATTTTGCAAATTAAATCAGATTGTGTCGTACCGCGCACGCTTTAAGATTTTCTTATGATAATGTAAATTTTTTTCTACTTTTAAACTACTTTTACTGAACTTTTAAAATCCCCACAATCTAAATAAAGACATACCTGGTCTATAGAATGACCTCTGTTATTTTTTAGTGCTCACACTAGTATTTTAAGGTATTGGTCAAATAGCTAACCCCAGAGCTTTCTCTTTTGAAGCAGCTGCAATGGTGTGCCCAACGCTAACTTTTTATTGCAACATGCTGATGAGCCGCAGCCTCCGCAATGTCATTCCCACCATAAAATTTGGAGCCAGATTTGAAGATCTTGAGGTCATCCTCGGGAAAGCTCCGTTCATCGTGATGAAAGTCGTCGCTTAAGATGTTTAGGAGTCATCTACTAAATTTAACCTAAACTGCCTTCAGGACTTTCCTTTTTATAATAAAGTCAAGACTACAACCGCCATGACTCCTACCGAGCCTGTTGTTCCTTCTGCTGTTAAGGGAAAAGAAGTTATGATCATTGAAGACCTGACTGAAGGATTGTTTGTGCCACCATCAGTGTTTAAAATCGGATCAAGTTTGAAGATTTCCCCGTTAACCCCAATATAAAGGAGAAACTGCAATAGGAAGGTTTGAAAGGCTACTAAAGCCCAGACTCCTAAAGAGGTACATGTTAATGAAGATCCTCACCAGGATGACTCAGCATTGTTGAAAACTTATTTACTTGTGCAAGGGAGTAGGTTTCATCCTTTAATAGATACCAATGGGTGCGAAAGTATCCAAAAAATCACTGCTACTTTGTCGTTACTTCATGGACATAATGTGGATAGAAAGAAGTTTACTCCTATCATTCGAATCAGGTCAGTTTTTAAGAGGCTAGCTGCCAAAGAAGGATGTTCAGTTAGTGAACTACTTAAACGAGTGGGACATGCAGTATCCCTTCGCATGAAGAATGAAATCCTAAAGGATGTCGGATCTGCTAGACGATCCCAGAAATCAACTAAAGCTTTGCCTTCTTGCATTCCTATTTGGATTCATTTGGGGAGTAAAGTTGATGTCGCGATTGTTACTACCATTCCACCATTGTTAGACCCGCAGGTCGTCAACCAGTTAAGTCACGTCTAGGTCCGAGAATTCTACCAATCACCCACCTCAATGATGTTCCTAAAGCTTCAAATGATAAGACTAAGTGATTTCCCAGTACCGTATCTGGTCTACAACATGAGGAGCATACCTTTCCTCGACATCACCATCAAAGAAAAATGTATGGATACCCAAGGTCGATGTACCAATACAGTCCAGCAAGCCCACAGGGCAAGGTCATAGAATGAAGTTAGGGTCCAAAATATCTGATATTGTCACAATGATTGCCAGTGAGATGGAGGAACAAGTGGGAGAGGTCCAGCAGGGTCCTTCAGATCTTAAGATAATCCAAGAATCAATAATCGAAGAAAAGGTCGAAAAGCTCAGGGTCGAGATTTTTGAGTTGGCTCGGGAACATGGAGTGTCCATGGACGATTATGAAGATTTTGAATTTAATGATTACCTCAAGAAAGATTTCATGGATTTCCATGTAACTGAAACCAGAGTCGATGCATCTGCACATGACGCTCAACCTCTCGTCGAAGAGAATGTCGTAGATGAGCTGCATAGGGTTGTCTTCCTAAGGGATGAGCAAGTCAGCCAACTAGAGAGAAGGATGAAAGAGATGACCGCAGCCATGACCGCCATAGCCGCAATTCAATGATAATCTCAACCCCCAATGTTAGCCTCACCATAAGTCAATCGACCGGAGATTATGCATATCACAGATGAAAGAAGAGAAGTTGCCTCAACAAATATAGATGAGCAGCAAAAGAAGGATTCTCCATCAAGCGCCATGTTGGAAAAGGAATTTAAATAAATGGTTGAATATGTTTGGGAGGCCTTAACCCAATCTAAGGGTGGTGCATTAGTTTTACACTTTTTATATATGAAATTATACTTTTTACAAACACATTCACAAATCACAAATTCACACCTATTAAGCAAACTAATTATAAATCAGCGTCGAAATCAAGCCACAACACTAAACATTGAAATAAAACTATGCACATAATCAAAGCTTAGAATTCTAAAGCAAAAACAAACCAAATCAAACCTAACCAAATCCACACAATTACACTAAACACAAACATTTTTAAGCAAGTAGAAAATTCTCAATCTTCAATCATTCAACCTCATCTTCAGTTCTTTCACCTCCTCTAATATCTC
>NW_018224053.1:0-1448 GCF_001263595.1 Phalaenopsis equestris
CATTAAATTGTTGTCATGGATTCCTCTGGGTTCCCAGAGCTCTTAGTCACCTCCCCCTGGCCGGTCGGCCAACCTAGTGGCCAGAAAAGCCCAAAAATGAGAGCCACTCCCATGGCACCTCACCCAAATCAAACCTAGAGGCTAGCTCATCCAAATTAAATTGAAGAGCTCCTCTGCCCTCCACCTAAGCACCACAATGTACCCAAAGTTATGCCCTGAGAGCCACCCCATTGCCATTTTTATAAAAAACTCACCTCCCACGGACATGAGAGGTGTGTGCTGAAATTTTCCTTGAGAGGCCTCTCCAAACTCCACACAGAGCTTCCCTAAGATCCCCTCAGTGCATTCCAACCATTTTACCTCACCCATTTCCATTGTCGGAGCTCAATTTTAAGCTTGAAACCTTGCCAGAAACTAGGACAGAATCCAATACACCTCTACAGTTCATCAAACTCAAATTAACTTCACCCACACCTTCACAAGAGTGAAAGAGGCCAAAGCCTCATCAAATCCCCCTCCCACAGAGCCTCTATCATAGTTCTAGACCAACACCCAAATCCGGCCGTGATCAAATTCATACCTAGGCGTTACACCAAGACCAGGGAATCAATCTCTAGCCTCCTTGGACCCCAACGAACGTGCTAAACACCTCTGATTGAAGCCTCCCTTCTCAGAGCAAAGGTATAAAACTTCTCTTCCTCCCGAGCTCATTTTGATCCTCCATTTAATTAGGCTTAATTTAATTTCATGATTACCGTATGAATATGTTCGTCTCACTTAGATGAGTCCATAAGAACAAACCCGAGGTGATTTGGTTGACTCTAGGTTGAGATCTTAGGGTTTTAGTGTGGACGGCTTAGAGGAGGCCACAGGATCATTCTATTGGGGACAATGACGGGGAGCCATCTGATCAAGCGTGTATCAAATGGATGGGGGAGGTCGAGCCGGACAACACTTTGGGACATAAACAGCGGGCCGATTCAACAAGCTACGTGGACGGCGACTTCCAACCAGAGCGCGCCACGCATGCCTTCGGAGCCGTCGTAGGTTGAGGTGGCACGCACGGTTTAAATAGATAAATAGGGCTTTTTCTTATTTATTTAAATACCCGTAACTTAGAAAATTCATAACTTTGTGTAGAAAAATCACAAAAATAAAATAAAAATACCCTCTTGCTCAGTGAACAGAGGAGAACAATGTGAAATAAATTTCAAGACCATATTATGCATATTATATTTTTAATTAATTAAACACTGATTTAAATCATTTGATTCACCATGCATATTGATACATCACCTTGGCTTCTGTCAAGGGTATTTTCCAAAGTCATATTTGATTCACCATGCATATTGAAATTTAAGCATGTTGTAGCTTCTGTCAAGGGTAACATTCTCTGATTTTTCCAAAGTCACAAGAGGTTCCTATACAGAGATCTATATTTTTCAAGT